>NW_003307654.1:203407-204283 GCF_000143455.1 Volvox carteri f. nagariensis | reverse complement strand
TCCGTCGTACGTTCAGAACGTGGCCAGCCGCATGGAGAGCACTTGCTCCCCGGGCCGTATCCACGTCAGCTCCGCCACCCAGTCGCTGTTGCCTAATGAGGCATGGCGTGACCTGGGCATGACGGATGTGAAGGGCAAGGGCGCCATGCACACGTACGAATGGGCGGGGGATGTGGACGGACCGCTGGATGGGGAGCAGGTCACGAGGGTGCTGGGGCTCTACCTGTAAGGAAGGGAAGGAAGGAAATGGATGGATGGATGGACGGATGGATGGGTGAATGGATGGACGGATGGATGGGTGAATGGATGGATGGATGGATGGGGGGATGGATGGTTGGATGGGCGGCTCGAAAGTTGGCTCGAAAGGGGGTGAGGTCAAGGGGGTTCTGATGGCCGGATGATGGTTTGAGTGTTGTTGCAGGACTTAGGAGTTGTCGAAAGGGCATACATACATATACGTGTAGCAGCCGTGGGACCGCTTGCCTGCGCAAAGCGGGATCTAGTGCTGTCTATGTGTCCTAGAGATCCGGGCACACACTCGGGCCCATTACACCCCGCCGTTTCAGCTTTCGGCCACGGACACAGGAGCACACGTATACGTTCGGATGAAGGTTGTACAACGGCACGTGTGCAGGTTGACAGATATCTGCAGGTGATGTGCGGGCGCGGGCATCCTCGGGTTTCCGAGCAGATCTCGGATTGCACCTGTGCCGGAGTGGTCTAACGGGTGGGTCTCAAGCTTTGAGAATGGGCTTTCCCATAGCGAAAGCTGCGTGAGTTCGAACCTCACCGGGTGTAGAGGCTAAGCTCCTTTTCGCATGCATAACTTCACTGACCGCATGGCTCAAAATACATTGTATTGCTAAGCAGGGCCAC
>NW_003307654.1:186721-203357 GCF_000143455.1 Volvox carteri f. nagariensis | reverse complement strand
GAGGAGAGGGAGGGGAGAGGGAGGGGAGAGGGAGGGGAGAGGGAGGGGAGAGGGAGGGGAGAGGGAGGGGAGAGGGAGGGGAGAGGGAGGGGAGAGGGAGGGGAGAGGGAGGGGAGAGGGAGGGGAGAGGGAGGGGAGAGGGTGGGGAAGGAGCGAGGGAAAGGAGCAAGGGGAGGGCCGTCACATGACCTGAACATGGCTTGGTACAGTGGGACCCGCACACGTCAGCGCTGAAACCCTCTTTCCCCCGCTCTCTTCTCCTCCTCCGTCCGTCGTACGTTCAGAACGTGGCCAGCCGCATGGAGAGCACTTGCTCCCCGGGCCGTATCCACGTCAGCTCCGCCACCCAGTCGCTGTTGCCTAATGAGGCATGGCGTGACCTGGGCATGACGGATGTGAAGGGCAAGGGCGCCATGCACACGTACGAATGGGCGGGGGATGTGGACGGACCGCTGGATGGGGAGCAGGTCACGAGGGTGCTGGGGCTCTACCTGTAAGGAAGGGAAGGAAGGAAATGGATGGATGGATGGACGGATGGATGGGTGAATGGATGGACGGATGGATGGGTGAATGGATGGATGGATGGATGGGGGGATGGATGGTTGGATGGGCGGCTCGAAAGTTGGCTCGAAAGGGGGTGAGGTCAAGGGGGTTCTGATGGCCGGATGATGGTTTGAGTGTTGTTGCAGGACTTAGGAGTTGTCGAAAGGGCATACATACATATACGTGTAGCAGCCGTGGGACCGCTTGCCTGCGCAAAGCGGGATCTAGTGCTGTCTATGTGTCCTAGAGATCCGGGCACACACTCGGGCCCATTACACCCCGCCGTTTCAGCTTTCGGCCACGGACACAGGAGCACACGTATACGTTCGGATGAAGGTTGTACAACGGCACGTGTGCAGGTTGACAGATATCTGCAGGTGATGTGCGGGCGCGGGCATCCTCGGGTTTCCGAGCAGATCTCGGATTGCACCTGTGCCGGAGTGGTCTAACGGGTGGGTCTCAAGCTTTGAGAATGGGCTTTCCCATAGCGAAAGCTGCGTGAGTTCGAACCTCACCGGGTGTAGAGGCTAAGCTCCTTTTCGCATGCATAACTTCACTGACCGCATGGCTCAAAATACATTGTATTGCTAAGCAGGGCCACAAGGGACACCGATTCCTAAGCACATGGCGGGAAGCCGGTCGCGGCTCAAGTCTGTGCGGACGTGTACGACAGCGGGGAGCGGAAAGCCGCAGGATGGTTGTGTACGCACGTGACAAGCACTGCCCTCATCCGCGCTGACCTAGGTTGTTACTTCATTGGACATACAGACGGGATTGCCAGGCTGGGTGGATCCATATCCCCTTACATTACACAATTATATATTTAGGCATGCCAGGCGGACAGCCCGGTAGAGCCTGGTAGCGATGGTAAGATTAGGTAGGTAGCGTACAAGGTAGGTATACTTCGCAAGTAAACAGGCGGCAAAGCGAGAATGTGGCCGAGTGTTGCAAGTTAAGAGCTTCAGGGCCCTGTTGGCCGGTAGGGAGTAGGTCATACAGGCCAGCAGGCGCTTCAGCAGTTGGCACTACTGTTTTATTACCTGCGCATCCATGCATATGTGTGCCTGCGTTCACATACGCGGATTTTGATGTTGCATTAATTAGTTCCTTGATATATTTCATTAATGAAACGCAGATATGTGCGTGTTTCCATCGCTTGTGTACGTCCGTCTCACGATTGCCTGTTATGGGGGAGGGTTCCTCTCCGGTCGGGGTCGCGAGGATATGCAAAGCTGTGGGCAGGCATATGTTGGGTGTGCGGATCTGCGTGATGTTGGGAGGGTGATTGTGGCTGCTGCAGGGCGTGTGTTTGCGGCTCCTTGGGGGGCCCTGGTAGTAAGTTGTTGTTGTAACAGGGTGGTTAAGCTTCACTAGTGGCCTCCTTCCCGAGGCAGTTCCCTGCTCTCCCCTGCTAGAGGGGCACCCTAATCCATTCACCCCATCCGACTTCAGAATGTACTCTTTTGAGTTTGGCAACTCACCACCGGCATCCAACCAAATCTAGCGGATCAACGGCGCGTCAACTTAGTTCCTGGTCAGTTCGCAAATTGATTTTATCATGTCCTACACCGTCCACAAGATGGGGGGCCACCTCCCATTTCATCACCTCTCAAAGATCCCGAGAGGTCGGCAGGCGGATTTGAACCCTGATGCGCCGGGAGCAGAAGCCAGGCCTTAACTTCTGCCACTCGCCTGCCTAGTTGTTTGCTTGCGTAATCTTCAATCCTAAGATTACTGCTCTCCATGGAAATATGTATTTGTTTGTCACATGGGAGTTGTTTCAATATGCTCAAGGCATGAGCAGACATCAAAACCTGGCATTTCTGATGCCGCCGAACCCTATTCCGCCCCGCCCCGCCCGGGCGGGTTCCGCTTCGCTCCAACAGATTCCTTAAGCGAGGCCGAACCGTGCCATAAACATCTGAACTGCTTCAAGATATTTGCCGCTGTAACTGCTGGATGAAGCTGCCTTTTACTAGTCTCGGTGCTAATGAAGCATTACTGCAGGAAGCATTATACCAATGTATGCATTGACGTGTTTTAAAGTGGTTGTTTTAGCCACATGAAGTTCACAAACCCACTGCATTTCTTCAAGGAGTTCGAGTGAATTAGAGCGGAGAGCTTGATTACTTGACGGCTGCGGAGGTTGTTTGCAACCGTCAAGTGATATCCAGCTCTCCGCGCTGGAGCGAATTGTCACCGGTCTCCATGTATTCTTAATAACTGCGCTCTCATCTCGCCTCCCGTGATATAGCAGCTTGGGAAATATAAACCTTTGTCCGTATCATGCATTCGGCCTAATCGATGTGTATGAAGACAATAAGCGCAGTAAGGAAGAGCCCCACCCGCTAGCGCTCGTCCAGGCTTGATGATGTATATTATCATCCTGCTGCTGCTTCGAGCAAGCCCCGCGGTTTAGAACATACCCACCAAACGCGCACGGAATCCTCCACCTCCATTTCTTCCTCTCACATATTCCCCGAATTTCCTAGCCCCACAACAATTTGCACATACCCGCATACAGCAGATGAACGTCCTGCAGCGCATGATGCAACCACTGATTAGCTAAGTTGGTCCGAATGTCGCTCATGCCAACCTTCTGCCCAAACGGCCTTTCATCCCCATGAGAATCGAGAAACCTCACTACGATTAAGGATTGGGGGGAATTCCACCGTATTGGATCTCGTGGCATCTTTCCATTGGAACGGCTCGCTGCCTTGCGCTGGCATATGCACACGGCTTCAGCCAGCCGCTCTTAACGCATTCCCCCCCAAAGAAACCCCCTTGGGAAATAGCCGCAACTAGCCACGTCAGCCTGGCAAAAGCAGGCGATATAGAAAACAGGGCCCGAAGCAGCGCAGCCTATCGCATCCCGACCGACCACCGACCAGCACACCAGCCCATTCCGTGGCTGCTTTGTTGTGACACTCTCCTGCCTGCTTAATTCCCCTGCCATACAACAATGTGCTGTGTACATCCCGCCATGTGGCGGTGGAACCCAGACCGCGAAGAGCACAGGCCAAACGCCATACAATACATCGCCATGACGATCTCCCAAGCAACAAGCCAGATCCCTCCGCGGCGAACAGTTGGGTACTTGACACAGACATGCGCCCAAGAACATGCGAAAGAGGTAGCAGTGCCAGCTCCCGACAGACGAGGGTTCGCAACGAGGAAGGAGTGTGTGTTGCAGGCAGTAACAAGGAAAGGAAATATGACCTGCTGTGCCCCGCACCTAGCCGCCTTGCTGTGTCCTGCCCAGCAAATGAATGTCCTTGGGGGTTAGCTGCCAAATCAACCACCTCATTGGTTCGGCCCGTCATCATCGTCATCGTCCAACGGCGCCGCGAATAGCCCTGGCTGTGAGGCACCACCCGCCGCAGCATTCCCGCCGGTCGCACCCGGACCCTGCTTCCCCAGCAGCAGGCGGCGGAAGAGGTCGTGCTCAGATTCATGCTCGGCTTTCGCCTGCGTCCCAAGCAAAAAAGGGGAGCCAGCGTGGCTGTATAAACTTACGTATAGGGGAGGGGAAATGGCACCCCGCTGCTATTTTCCCTTACGCCGGCAGGACATGGCCCCAAAATGACTGACTGGCTGGCGCGATTTCGTCAGTCGGAAAATTGGGAAAATATGAGAGGTGATCCAACAACCTATTACCACTTCAGCGGTACTGAAGCAACGCATCTATATGATCAGTCGTCGATATTTATTCGCAATGGTTTATCTCATTAGCAAATCGCGACAACAGGACTGGCACTCCGGTTCAAGACGCCTTTTCACATATGTATTCCGCGCCCAATAAATAGCTCGCAGGTGAAACCTCTATTAAACATTCAAGCCACCAAATTTAGCCTCCAGATAAAAATAGCAACTTCCAAAATTTTCATCAAAAACTATTCTGCCATTAAAAAAAGCCACGCTTCGGGCCCCAGGGGGTGGGGTCCGTCACTCCTTAACGACCAGGATCATTAGCCTGGAACACTACGGCCGGGACAGCAGAAATTCATAGCATCATAAACCTGAAGACCGTGCCTTATGCACAGGATGGATATGAACCTAGAAGCCAATCCGCCAGGAAAGAAAAGCGATGTGGATTATAAGCCAGCAAGTCACCACAGGAAACGCTGCACCAAAGCCAAAGAACAGAAGATCGCACCTGGTCGCGGAAGCTGCCGCCATGCGAGTGAGGCCCCAGGCCCGGATGGGGAGCAGGAACAAGAGCGCCACCACCACCGCCTTGACTTGCTTCTCCGCGGGCCGCCGAGATACCGCGGCGCTGGTAGCCGTAGGGAAGCTCCTCTCGTTCCAACGGTGGCCCCAGTCCCTCCAAGTACACCACATGAACCAACTCCTGTATCATGTTGGTGGGGGTATGCATGCAGACGGAGACATCATTTTCACCTCAGAGCAAGTAAGAATGTCACCTTCCGACATCCAAGCAGCGAAGCGGCCAGGCAATTCAAGCATCAATTGTCCTTAGGAGCGCGACCAAGACGACTGGGCAGGGAACTGGAGCCCCCCGAACATGCGCAGGGGAAACGTGCCAGTTCGGCAGCGGGGAAGGTATGTGCACGGTCCGCTTGCGAGGCAGAAACCCTGCAAGGCAGCAGTCCTAGTAAGGCGTATGCATCAATAGGCAGCGTGTTTCTAGCTCCTGAACCCGGCCTCCAGCTGTGCAAAACGTTCCTGGGCGCGGCCTAACTACGGGCGAAAACATCTGCTTATGCGAGTTTCGGCGGACAGGACTAAAAATAAAAAAGCGAGCTCTGGAGGCCCTGCGTTGGGTAACTTTGAACGTTTGGGGGACGAGAGGGCCGCCCTCCTCTTAATCGCATCCCCTCCGTTGTGCCTATGCTGGTTGGAACACGGACTCTAAAATTATGCTTCCGACCGCTTCTGCAAGGATCCGAAGCTTTTTTCAAGCGGCGCCGATGCTGCACCTCCTCTCCACCAAACAACCCGAGCAAGCAGCCCCGCTGTAAACCAGGCAAGCCACCACCTACCGATGACCCTTTTATCGTAGCTGTGATCGACTCCGCGGCTGTTGCTGAGTTGCCCTGGCCAATGTCAGGCCACCATACCCGCCGCTGGCTGCTACTGCCAGTCTTCCCCTCCGCGGCCGACACAGCTATCGCCACTGCCAGAGGTCGCCGCAGGGCGGGTTTCAAAGGGCCTAATGTGCGCTTGGCATTTAGCGGCCCAGAGGTAGGGAATGGACCTGCCGCTGCCTTGTCACCGCCGCCATCCGCCGCCAGAGCATCATTCAAGCCCAACAGGATACCCTTATCGTCAATGTCCGCCATGGCACGCAACTTGGCCTTGTCGCGCTTCGTCCGTCTCTGACGCCGCGCGCCGTCGGCTGCTCCGTCGCCTTCACCGTCATGCCAACGGCTCGCGGGCCGACGACGCCGGGATCCCGCCCCGCCCCCATCCTCATCGTCCCGGTCGCTGCCGGCGCCGAGAGCCCCACCGTCAGCGTCCTCGTCGCTGTCATCTGCGTCCATCTCAACCTCTTGGATCTCAGACCCACGGGAATCCGCTTCACGCTCCTCCCCAACCACTGGCCCGCCAAACATCGACACGGCGCTCACCTGCATGGGTAAGGGTCGGTCGCCGGTGGAGTACATGACAACAGTCCGTAAGTGTACTTGCAACCGGAGGCGTAACGGTGCAGTGGGCAAAGCCTGGTTACGGTACGGTGCGCCTCGCACCTAGTGCTCTTCCCTCGCTCCTGCTCGCTCTGAGTTCACGCATTCAACTCAGCGGGGCAGCGGAGCCATTCTGATATACTGTTCCAAGGAGAGATACGCCTGCGAGCGGCTGTTACCGCATCCCCTGATGCAACGCGCCGCCCGCTCCCCACGCCTTCTTCTCTCCCCCAAACCAACCCCCTCCGTCTCCGCCCTCTCTTCCCCATCTCGTTATCCTACCTGCGCGTACAGCGGAGGCGCCGGCTCAAATGAGTCCGCCATCTCCTTCAGCGATGCCGCGGAGTGGCCGTGCACGTTGCGAGCAGGACTGGCGCACACGGCGGGGTCGGTCTCCAGCGGCAGCAGGGCGAAGCATTCGAAGTTTGCACGCTACAGCGCCGGCCGGGTCGGAGGTCGGAGGTCCGGTGGAATCAGGGGTTGGGGGTTAGGTCGGGTCCGGCGAAAGGTGATGGCCGGGGTATATGCAGCGTAGGGTTCCAGGTTCCCCTTTCCCCCTTTCCCCCCCATAAAGCGGATTGGAACCAACCCAGCTTGCTTGCTAAATGACCTTTTCCCGCCCTCTCCTCCCTCTTCTCAGTTTGGCCATGCGCAATTCCGCCTTCCCCCTCCTCGCTACAGTGTGTCGCCTCAGTCTTCAGCACTGTGTTTACCCTTTCCCTGCCCAACACGACCTCTTGTGCTTACACTCGTGGTGGACTACTTCGTGTGCCAATCCACGGCCAATCCACGGCCCGACTCATCAGGACGCAGTAATCTCCCACCTGCCCCACCGCCATGAGCTCCCGCAGCTGCTCCGCCCGCAGCACGGGGGCGTCCACCACCACAAAGCTGTGCCGCCTGTCCTCACACGAGCGCCCCACCGCGCGAACCAGGTCCCGGAAGTATGTGCCTGACAGAGGGCCCGTTGCATGCATGAGGCGAGGAAATCTGAGGTAACGGAGAGAGCGCGCGTTATTGCATATGGGTGGTATGAATGGCGGTAGTACGCGACATGGGGATTTTTGAGGATGGACTGTAAAAGGAGGTAAAATGGACCTTGAATGGCGATAAGAGTCAAGCGTGCGCGGCATCGGCGGCATGGCCCGTTCGCTCATTCAACAACTGGGTAAAGAACACAAAACCGGGAATCCGGGACCAGGCGATGCAGTTCACTCAAGCCCGGCTTCCTATTGCCCAGCTTTCGCTGCTTAGCCACAATCCCGGCCAAGGGTATCATTAGGTCATTCACTATTTCCCCAAACCTGGCCCTCCATTCATGTACCTGCCATCTCCGGCTCATACACATATTTGAGCTCCGTCACCTTTCGGCGCTTCTTACGTCCGCCCTCCTCCTCAACCACCTCAACCTCCATCTCCTGTAGGTCAACCCAACGGGGAAATAACCGCCACAAGGTCAGGAAAGAGTTCGAATAAAACCAAGTCCACGGTAGCTCTGGACATCTCGAAGTACACCCAGGTTTACGGACCGCCAAAAAAACAAACCCGCCGGCGCTGAGGAGTCGGCAGGACTCTCACGTTGAGGCAGCCATAATGCCGCGCCAACGGGCCACGAAAGCACGCCCACGAAAGCGTTAGATTTACTCTGTAACCAGCGGCAAAGCCCGGCAGACTGCAGGATGGGGTGACCTCGGTAGGTAACCAGCAGAGGTACCGACTCAGGCGCCCTGCCGGTTTGCTGCATGTTACCTTGGTGCCTCTTACCTGATTACACTTCATCGCATAGTAAATACATTAAAAAGACTCCTTTAAAAACTCAACTAATTTAATTAAGTAAAATTAAATTTGTCCGCCCGTCCCTACCTGCATGTAGTAATCGTCCATGCTGTGCAACCGCGGCACTTCCGCACCCGCCTCCAGCTCCGCTTCCCGAATCTTCCGAGCCAGTGTGCTCTTGCCACTGCCAGGCAGCCCCCGCAGCACCAGCAGCAACTTACGCGGCCGGGTGGCCCGGTGCGGCGGCCGGATCAATCGGGTGATGTCCACGACCACTGGCGTCGGCGGGGCCGGCGCTTGTGGGGCCGCTGCTGCCGCCACAGTTGCAGAAGGCTGCAGCTGTGCTGTGTGGGCTGCGGCCGCCGAGGGGCCCCCAGCAGCGCCGAGGGGGCCCACCCCGGCTGCAAATGGTGGAACACTTGCAGGTGCCGCCTGACCCGGAGGCATAACCGGTGGATGGTGGTGGTGCTTATGATGATGGGGGGGAGGTGGAGGCTGTGCATAGACGGCGTGCTGCTGCAGTGGCGCGGGTTGTTGCTGCTGCTGGGGACCCGGGGGCGGGTGTGGAAAAGGCGGGTATGGATGAGGCGCTGGTAGGTGACCCAGGTGGTGATATGGCATTTGCTGGGTGTGCTGTTGGTGAACGTTCCATGACCCTGTGCTAGGTGGGCCGGGGACTTGACCAAGGGATCCGGCAAGTCCGGGCGGCTGCGGTAGCGGGAATTGCCCCAAGCCCTCAGGCCCAGCTACATTTTGGTGAGCCTGCCCAGAGCCCGTTTGGCTCTGGGAAGGATACGGTGGCGGTATGGGGCCCTGGTCCGCCGGCAGCGGGGGAGAAGCATGTCCAGTAGGCGCTTCGGGAGGTGGCAATGGTGGCGGTTGCTCTTCCGCTGGCGTTGGTGGTAAAGGAGGAGGGGCACCATCTGGGAGGGGAGGTAACGACTCCGGTGGGCTAGGGTTGGGCGCAGAATAGTATTGATAGTTGTAATGCTGCTGCGCCAGAGCTTGCTGTTGCTGATGATGGTACGCCTCGCTGGGATGGGGAGCCTGCCAGCCAGCTTGTGGGTGGTACACGCCATAATGCCCATAAGGATCCGGTCCTTGGAAGCCATTTGGCTGAGGATAGCTGCAGTTTGTGCAAGCACAGGGCACGGCGAACAGGGAAGATGCGAGTCAGCGTCCCGGGGGACGGGTAGTCTAACTGTTCATACCCAGTCAGCCACTCTGCCTCATTCATCATATGCAAGCGGTTCCTAGAACAATATGTTAAGCGCGCCCACGCAACCGCATCTGGGCAAAGTTGCCGTCAACAAGTAATATGCCCGCGCGAGCCACGAGTGGTCATTCCTACATACCTGTTTGGAACAGTTGGCGCACTATAGTTACCTTGCAGGTTACCATAGCCCGTCTGCCAGGCAGCAAAGTTGCCCGGCTGACCGTTGTACGCGTTGAACATTGGAGCTGGGCTATTGCCCCTTCTTGGCCGAGAACTCTCGCACTTCGACGGCCTTGAGCCGTGCAGACAGCTCCAGTGTAAGCCTGCTCACTCTTTCGGCGCCATCCAACCAGGCTTCTTTAGCTCTGAGCCGACAGCTCCAGTTTTGCCTCCACGTAAGTAAACAAAGTTAGAATGATCTCAGGTGCACTCTTGGTGTAAAATGGCTTAGCACTTCTGCAAACTTGTTCCGTCCGTTTTCCTTAGGAGCGCGTGAGGCGGCAGACAAATTATAATAGCTAGAAAAGATGATCCATGGTAACTACCCCTTATTGCCAGCGCGATGCACAATAATTGTATATTGCCGTACTACACCAGGCGCTGCACCCGTTAACCGTTCCTCATAGCCGCTACTAGCGCAGCCAAACAACTATTGTCAGGGCTATATACCTGCTCCCAGCAATGGCGCGGTGCAGATCTTGGCAGCGTCTGCGGTGCAGCAAGTGCCGACCGGTGTCCAGTCTGTGTTTGCTTGCAGATTAATCCGCACCTCCTTGTTCACCCACCAAGGATGCCTTGTCCGTAGTGGCTCGTCCGTACGGCAGCCTGCGTTATCTGTACGTCCCGTAACGGAAATCCATTATGCGGAGAACACATGTTCCTGGCCGGTGCGGACAATATAAGTCGTGATGCCATCAACACTTAGTAATGCTCTGCAATCTGGGAGTTCTTCACAGGCAAAGGGAATGCGCCCTGTTTATACGTTTGTTATGTTTCCTCCGCCCGCGCCTGTGTTAGTTGAGGCTCCACCCCTAAGGGCGATATGCGTGGGAAGGAGGCGATATGTATGAGTGATCTGTTTGTGTGCGTTGAGCTGTCTTAGGGTGTGGGAAGGGATGGTGTGGAGTAGCGTGGGGTTTAAGAAAAAAGGCGGAAATTCAAGTGTGCTATTGCCGCTCTTACAACTGCTGCTACTGATCGAAGCTACGCGGTAGATATGTAAACGCACAGCTCCTAGGTTTTAAGAGCAGTTTCTTGACATCACTACCAAGTGCCAGCATGCCAGGTCCGCCAAGTCAATTGCCGTGCTGCCATATGGCGGTCAACAAACAACCGCCGAATATTCCACCAATCGAGACACTATGGCTGGTCGCCGACCACCCCCACCACCACCACCCCCACCACCACCACACCCCCCCCACCACCACCACGGCATCACCGATCATCACAGACTGCCCATCGCAGTTGCGCCGTATGCATGCGGGAATTGCAATGTACATTACAACGCAGCCAACACATGAACCAAAATGCCGTATTTTAATCAGGACACCGCGGAGAACAGTCCCCCGCGCAACGAAGAACTGCCGTAAATGCCGCAGTACAAATTACCAGAGGAGGACCCCCTTAGCATCGGAAGATCTCCACCACCGCCGCCTCCGCCTCTAGCGCCGCCAAGTATCCTGGCCACCGCATGCTGACACCTTCTCAAACCCCGCCGCCTCCGCCTCCGCTGCCGTACTCCCGCAGAGCCTCCGCCAGCGCCGCCTCCGCTGCCATGTGCAACACCTCCAACGCATCCGCCGACCAGTCCATCCAATCCTCGCTCTCACCACCCTCCGCCAACGGACCCGAGGCCGCCGAAGCCACGGCGGTCTCAGCCGCCGCGGCGGTGCCGCCGCCCTGCTGCCGCTGCCGCCCCCGCTCCTCCATAGCGACGTCCACCGATGCACTACCCGTATCAGGGAATGACGATCCCGCCGTCGCCGCCACCACCTCCGCTGTGCCGCCGGCGCCAGCCGCCGGTGCCGCTGCACCGGCCGCCGTAATACCTAGGGCTTCTCTCCACGTCGGGGCGGCTGCGGTGCCAGATGTGGATCTGGGCCAATTCCGCGGCCTGAAGCGTCTGCGCATGGGGCTGTCGGATGCCATACCCATGGCTGCAGAGATTGAAGGACAGCGTCGCCGCCGCCTCGCCGCCGCCGGACCGGAAGTACCCCCAACCCCAAGCGCCCGCTCCTGCTGCTGCCCCGCGACCCCACTACCCGGCAGCGGCGCCACGGCATGCCCAGCGGCGGCGAAGTACGGCACTGCCGCAGCTCCGCCGCCGCGCTCCTGCCGTACTGTATTCCAGCACTCCTGGAATACGTCCATGAACACGTCACGGGGTATGCACAACGGCAGCTCCCCCGGGGGCTCGGATGCGGCGGCCGGGGTTGCCGAGGACGAGGGGAGTGCCGACACGGCCACCGAGGTGTGATGGCTGGGGTCTGCAGTCCGGGGGTCCATGTCTGGCACTCCGCCGCTGTCGACGGAGCTACTACCGGTGTTGCCTTTGATACTGCTGCCGACGATGCCATCGGTGCCGGAAGCGGGTGTTACAGGCGGAGGAGGGGAAGGAGGGGCAGGAGGAGGGGGCAACGGTGTCGACGTTTCCGCCCCTCCGCCAACAGTCGCTTTGTTCTCCCTTGCGGACGGAACGCCGTACAGTACGGCCCCGAGGTCCCTGCATAGCCCCGCCGCCGCCTCCACGTCGCGCAACAGCCCAAGATCAGATTGCAACTGCTGCAACCAGCCAGGGTCAGGCCGTACCGCTGGCGCCAGAGCTGGGGAAGGCGCCGCTGCCGCACCAGCAGCGGGGAACGCCATCGCCGCCGCCAATGCCGTACTTCCCGGCTTCCGCCACCAGCACGGCACATCCAAGTGATGGATCCGCAACAGACCAGACGTAAGGCCCAGGTTGGCCATCCGAGCCGCGTACGAGAGCGCCGTGGGCTGTAGCAACGGCCGCAGCGCTGGCGGCAGTAGCCGCTGTAGCAGCTTCCCTCTCAAGCGCCCCCCCGTCACGACGGCCACCAGGTCGCCCGGGAGCTGCAGCGGGGTGGGGGTCGCTTCCGGGCCCCCGCCCGGCTGCTGCTGCTCCGGCTGCTGCTGCTGCGGCGGCGGCGTCTGCCGTTGTGCCTCCCTTTCCTCAGCAATAGTTGTAGTGGTGATGGTCGTGGTGGTCGTGGTGGTGGTGCTGCTGGCGCTGGTGCTGGTGGTGGCGGGAGGCTCCAAGTGTGGCGAAAGGGCCCTTGCTGGCCTCGTACCTTCCCCTTCCCGTACCTCTACCACTGCGGCCTCTGGTTTGGGCCCAGTCGCGCACTTGGCCTCCTCACGCCACGACCCACACGCCGCCTCGTAGGCGCTCCTCAATACGGCACCCACCAGCTTCATGCGCTCCTCAAAGGCCAGTCCCCGCACCCGGGAGGTTGCCACAGCGCACCCTACGTAGGGGCTCGCGGGGGGGGGTTGCGCCATGTGGAGAGGTGGGGGGGGGGTAAGACGAACCACGAACAAGGTGGGAGGGAGGGGGGCTGGTGGGGCAGTCATACGCAAGGAAATCAGAGAGATGAAGCGCCGAAAGGCGCCCAAAGTTCGAGAGTGCTGATGGGGTGAGTGGGAGGTTGGGATGGGCAATTATATGATGATACAGAAAAGCGCAAAGGGTTAACAACTACGGGCCGATATCGGTATCGGTGGCGACAACAATGGCAGGCGGCTGGCAGAGGTTAAGGCCTGACTTCTGCTCCCGGCCGACCCGGGTTCAAATCCGCCTGCCGGCTCGTCGGGTATTTGAGGAGTGTTGAAATGGGAGGTGGCCCCCCATCATATGGACGATGTAGGACGTGATAAAATCAACTTGCGTGCTAACCAGGAACTAAGTTGATGCGCCGTTAATCCGCTAGATTTGGTTGGATGCTGGTGGTGAGTTGCCGAACCCAACGAATACATTCTGAAGTCGGATGGGGTGAACGGATTAGGGTGCCCCTCTAGCAGGGGAGAGCAGGGAACTGCCCCGGGAAAGGGGGCCGCTGGCAAAGTTAACCACCCTGTAACAACATACAACATGCAACAATGGGGACTATTACAATAGCTGTAGCTTGCGCATCGGCATGGCTGTAGGAACGTTTTTCAGGAATAAGTGCGGCCACACAGCCGGTGCAAGTGCTCGGACGAAGTGAGTAAGTATGTATGTATGGTATGTATGTACATATAATACATATACATGTATTTCCCCTCCTGCACCTGAACATTGGTGTCCTGACCAAAAGGAGCAGGGGGGTCCTCGTGAGTCCAGCGGCGATGGAGCCGCCACCGTCGCCGGCGGCCGCTGTGCTGGCGATGGGGCCGTTGATACCGCTGCTCCTACAGCTGCTGCTGACTCTTCAGGCCTCGCTGCTACAGCTGCGCTAGCGGGGCCGCCGCAGTAGCAACGCATGTCCAGAGGACTTAAAACCGGCTTCAGCGGCGGTGCCCCGCCCGCTGGCGCACCGCTGACCGCGCCGCTCCAGGCCGCGACCGGAACTTCCGCCGCTGGCACGGCCGGCGCCGCCGCCGTCGCCAGCACTAGCAGCGCCGAAACCGGCTGTAGCGCAAGCGATGCCAACATACGCGCCATGGGCTGTAGTGGCAACGCACCAACCAACTGGGAACCAACGGTCATTGGGCCCCAGGATCCGAAACCAGATCCAGGGCCGCCGTCCTCAGTCGGTTCAGGCCTGGAGGCTAGCCGCAGTGCTACAGCCGGCACCGCCGCCTGCCGCTCCCGCGGCAGCATCAGCACCTGCCCCAGTGCTGACGTGTCCAAAGCCAACTGGAGGTGCCAGGGCTGTAGCAGGTTGCCCTCGCTCAGCCGCATCAAGCCCAAGTCGACGTACGACTGTTGGTTGGAGGCAGTTAATTGCAGTACACTTACCAAAGGGATTAGATGTTGGGTGAGGAGGAGGAACGCCGGGCTGTGGCGGTGGTGATGGTACTGCGTGATTGTCGTACTGGTCACCCCGCGGTGGGGTACAGCCGGCCGACGAGGGACGCGAGGGCCGGCAGGACGTCAGTCTCAGCACACTGGGGCGGGGTTGGTTGCGGCGGTTGTGGCGGCTGCGGTCGTGTCGTGCGGGAGAGCATTGCTGTACAAACCGCCTGTGTGTGTATGTATGTGTGTGTACCCCGCCCTTGCAGCAACCCAGTCCCCCGACCGGACAGCACATCACAGATCTTCCCCCCTCCAGTCGACCCCCGACCCATATCACACACCTCACCGGCGGCATGGCGCCCTAACCAGTCCCGGAGCCCCGAGCCCTCCTTACAGGGGCTTCACCACCCTCTCCTCCTCATATCCCCCCCCCGCCAGAAACCCCATGCACCACCGCAGCCCCAAATATAGGGCCCTTAGAGCTCCTGTCTTCCTGTGGGGCCGAGGCCCTCCCCTACGTCGCCACACTCACCCTCGCTGTCCCCAGCAGCCTCAGGACGAACCACTCCATCACCGCCGCCAGCGCCACCACACCACGGATGTCCGCATGAGAGTCTTGCCCCGTGTCGCCGCTGGAGCCGCTGGAAGCAACGTCCATCTCGTCAGGGAAGCCCTGGGAGCCGCTACCGCTGCTGCCGCTATCACTGCCGAACATGCTGCTGTCGCCGCCAGTGCCATACGCCATGCGTTCATTCAGGTGACGCTGCCACCAGCGCAGCGGCGGGCTGGGGCCGGCGGCGGGCCCGGGCCGCGGCGGCGGCGGCTGCGACTGCGCCGACGGCTGTTGTTGCTGCTGCCTCTCCTGAGGCGGTGCTTGTTCTTGTTGTAGTATGTAGGCCGCCTCCTGCACTTATTGAGCATGATGTTAAAAAGTAGGTGGGTAATACTATGCGTAATTGTGACATATATACAAGGATTTGGCACTACTGGTAAGGCGCGACCATTGCCCCCGGGAGATCCCGGGATCGATACCCATTAGGGTCAAAAGTCCTTCCGATGGTGGAAGGCATTGTGCCCCTAGTTGATGGACGGTGGTGACCTGGGATAAAGTTAACCTGCGAGCCGACCAGGAATGGAGTTGGGCCGCTGTCGACCCGGCAGATTCCGTTGGATGCTGGTGGTGGGTGCGGAACCTGAGCGATCCACTGGGAAGTTAACTAGGGTGACTAGATGAGATACCCCGAGATACCGGGGAATGCAGGGTTTCGTAGGGTAGCGGCCACGGGCGAAGATACACCCCCCTGTTTCACACATCATACATGCATACATACCTGCATGCACACATACATATACATACATATATATGCCTTACCAGTAGTGCCTAATATGTATAGATATGTATATATATACATATATATTGGCACGGACAATTGCCCCCTGGACATCCTGGGATCGAGACCTGTCAAAGTCAAAAATCCGTCCTATGGTGGAAGGTAAAGTGCCCCTAGTCGATGGACGGTGGTGACCTGGGATAAAGTTGAGTTGCGAGCCGACCAGGAATGGAGTTGGGCCGCTGTCGACCAGGCAGATTCCGTTGGATGCTGGTGGTGGGTGCGGAACCTAAGTGATCCACTGAGAAGTTGACTAGGGTGACTAGATGAGGGTGCCCCGAAATACCGGGGAAGGCAGGGTCTGCCGGGTAGCGGCCACGTGTGAAGATATGGCCCCCCTGTCCCACACATCATACATACATACATACATACATACATACATACATACATACATACATACATACATACATACATACATACATACATACATACATACATACATACATACATACATATACATACTATGGCAGGCGGCTGGCAGAGGTTAAGGCCTGACTTCTGCTCCCGGAGTGTCCGGGTTCAAATCCGCCTGCCAACCTCTCGGGTGTGTGAGAGGTGTTGAAATGGGAGGTGGCCCCCCATCTTATGGACGGTGTAGGACGTGATAATATCAACTTGCGAGCTGACCAGGAACTAAGTTGAGGCGCCGTTGATCCGCTAGATTTGGTTGGATGCTGGTGGTGAGTTGCAGAACCCAACGAATACATTCTGAAGTCGGATGGGGTGAACGGATTAGGGTGCCTCTCTAGCAGGGGAGAGCAGGGAACTGCCTCGGGAAAGGGGGCCGCTGGTGAAGCTATACCACCCTGTAACAACATACATACATACATACATACATACATACATACATACATACATACATGCATACATGCATACATGCATACATGCATACATGCATACATACATGCATACATACATACATACATACATACATACATGTATGGATGAGACCAAGCTTGACTAAGCTGCTACTATGACCGTCGGCCAACCGCGGCCGTGGCCACCGACAGCGACCTCAATTGTTTGAGCGTAGTTATGGTTATCTAATTAGCCTGAAAATGTCGCAGAGGCGACCAGCAGTGGCTGTTAGCCGCGGCAATGTTCAAAATGG
>NW_003307654.1:185459-186671 GCF_000143455.1 Volvox carteri f. nagariensis | reverse complement strand
AACATCGCAGGCTGCGCCCAGGAGCCCGTGTACAAGCAGCCCTACCAGCAGTCCAGCAGGCCCGACAAAGGGTCGACACAGAACCCGGAGCACAGCAGCCCTTACAGCAACTGGTGGACGCACAGGCGGCACTAGCACGGGCCCACCGAGAGGACTGCAGCAAGGAGGCGATGGAGGCCCGCATACACTGGCTACGGGCAGGGGAGCGGCCGAGCCCAGCCATGACTGCGTTCATCCAGGCCCAAAGCGCGGACCAACAACCAGCTCCCGTCGCCCTGCAAGCCCAGTCCGGCCGCCTAGTGACTAATCCTAGCCAGCTTCCCCAGGTGGTCGCAGACTTCTGGAGTGAAGTGAGCCGAGCTCCCAACTACATCTGCCCCCAAGCCCAGCAGGAGGTGCTAAACTCCCTGGCGGCCGCCAACATCTCGCTACCCGCAGAGGCAGATGAACAGCTGGGATCCAGAACCATCACGGCCACCGAGTTACGAAAGGCTCTTAAGAAAAGCCAGCCTGGCAAGGCCCCGGGGTGGGACGGCATCCCAGCCGACATCTACAGGAAATTCTGGTCGGCCATTGGCACCACCATGGCTGGCCTGCTCACCGCCATAGGCTTGGCGGGGCAGGTGCCGAAGGGCTTCTTGGAGGGGGTACTGACGGTGATCTACAAAAAAGGCGACCCCAAACTCCCTGGCAACTACCGTCCTATCACCCTGCTTTGTTCGGACTACCGACTGCTCACCAAAGTGCTGGCAAACCGCCTAGGCCCTGCCCTTGGCCAAGTCATAACCCCCGTGCAATCAGCCTTCCTACCTAGGCGCCTCATTGGAGCTAGTGTGCTATTCCTGCGTCACCTGTCACACCTCCTTCGCAAGCAGAACCGCCGGGGGCTCCTGGCATTCCTGGACTTCGCCAAGGCCTATGACACGGTGGATCGTGGGTTCCTCCTGGCAGCAATGGAGACCATGGGTGCAGGGCCACAGCTCTGCGCCTGGGTACGGCTGCTGCTGAGCGAAACGCGAGCCAGAGCGATGGTGAATGGCTACAAATCGAAGCTGGTGAACATGGAAGCAGGGGTACGGCAAGGGTGCCCCCTCGCACCCTTGCTCTACCTCTTCGTTGCTCAGGCCCTACAATGCTGGCTCCGGAGCCAAGACGTGGGGATCAAATTACAGCCAGCCGACTCACAACCAGTCACCGCGTGCCAATATGCGG
>NW_003307654.1:181914-182580 GCF_000143455.1 Volvox carteri f. nagariensis | reverse complement strand
CGTATGCAAACACAGAACATGCAGGGTCTGCTGGCCAAACACAAGGACAAGATTCATGCAGCGGCCAAACAGTGGATAGAGATGGGGCTGGATGTGATCTGCCTGCAGGAAACCCACCACACCAATGCCCACCACCAATCCCTGTTTGAACGCGAGCTAAGCATGGCAGCTGCAACAGCCCACAGCCGGGGCTGGCGAGTAGTGGCCAGCTCGTGGTCTAACTCCATCCACACGGGGGGCGTCCTTACCCTCGTCCGACAAGGCCTAACAGCTACCGTGGAGACCAAGCCTAATAAGCCGAGTGTACAGGGTCGGCTGACGAGCTGCCTGCTTCGCTGGGGAGGACACTGCATTGAGGTCTGCAACATCTATGTCCCCACCGGCACTACTCATAGAGCAGCAGCCCTCAGGCAAGAACTGATCAGCAACATCCTGGCAGCAACGGCCACGCAGGCAGATACAAACAATGACACCACCCTTATATGGGCGGGGGACTTCAACTTTGTCGAAAACCCAGCGCTGGACTCCACAGCGGGGGAGGATGGGCGGAGGGGAGATGGCCCCATAGCAGAAATGCTCCGCACAGCTGGGCCAGCCATGATGGATAGTCACCGTCAGCTTCATCCCCTGCGCCATGACTACACCCACCTCTACCGAGCGCCCCGC
>NW_003307654.1:89210-177847 GCF_000143455.1 Volvox carteri f. nagariensis | reverse complement strand
AGCCCGGGATGACTGGTCGGGCTCCCGGTCGCCCAGGTCCTGGTTGCGAGCTCTCTGAGATGCTCGGTTCGTTCGGTCGGCAGGAAGAGCCCCCCAGTTGCGACTTCGTTTATGTTAGGAGACCAACGGGCATAGATCCCGTCTAGTTGGAGCGCCAAACAAGCGCTGTTGCGTGCCGGCCGTCGTTTCCCGTGCGGCCTGACCCGGGGGCGGAGTGCATGAGACTAACCAGCCGTATGCACCCGCCCCCCGCGCTGTGCTTCGGTCCTGGGCCCCCGGCTTTTCAGCCCACAGTGTAATCAACGTCATACATACATACATACATACATACATACATACATACATACATACATACATACATACATACATACATACATACATACATACATACATACATACATACATACATACATACATACATACATACATACATACATACATACATACATACATACATACATACATACATGCATACATGCATACATGCATACATACATACATACATACATACATACATACATACATACATACATACATACATACATACATACATACATACATACATACATACATACATACATACATACATACATACATACATACATACATACATACATACATACATACATACATACATACATGCCGCACACGTACGCAACTGCCCGCCCCACCTCCTCGTTAATGCTCTCCCACTCGCCAGAGGACCCGCTACTCCCACCACCACCGCCGCCGCCGCCGCCAGCCGCCCCAATACCAAGTCCCCTCAGCCGCCGCCGCGCGTCATGAATCAGCTCCAGGGCGGGTGCTCGTATACCGCTGCTAAGGCCAAAGACAGTGCCGCCGCCGCCGCCGCCGCTAGCACCGCCGCTGCGGCGGCCGCTGCGACTGTGGCCCTCCGCGGGTTGCGGCGGCTCGTCCTCCGTACTACTGCCACTGCTATTGCCACTGCTACTGCTACGTTGGCGATGGCGACGGCGGGTGGTGCCGCCCGGCGCGGCAACTGCTGCTGCTGCCGCTGCGGCGGCGTCAGGTCCGCGGGCAGCCCGCACACGTGGAGCCGCCTCGATGTCTCCGTCGTCATCTTCATCTTCGCTGCCGCCGCCAGAGCCGCCGTCGCTGTCACCTGTCCCAGAGCGCGTGCGGGTGCCCTCGCTATCGCTGGTGTCATCGCTGTCGCTGTCATCATCGCTGTCACCATCCCCCTCCTCCTCCTCGTCACCGCTCTCCGTGTCATCGGCGCCCCTCATGAATTGGCCCTGTACCGTACACAGCCGCAGGACACGTCACGGTGTCGTACAAGCCCACAAGTTACGTGGCTAAGCCGTGCGTGTTTCAGCAGTAGAAGCTCGATCCCCCGGCCCGCGCCTGGCAAAACGCATGACCCAACCCCCGGCCCAAAGCAGTGAACGCCAGGAAAAAACCCAAAACAAAGTTCCCGCGTTATAACCCCCACCCGTACGTACGGCACTCACGTGCAGGGGAGTGTACTGCGCCACCAAACACGCCACGCGCCCCAGCTCCAGCCCCAGCTCAAGTTTGACGCGCAAGGGTGACCAGCCTTCCATCCAAATATCCGACTCCCAAAAAGCGTCGTCGCACATGCGGAGCGTATGCCGTACAGACTCCAGCGCTTCCGCCGCCAGGGGAGCTGGGAAGAGGGTCTGGAATCCGGGTTGGGTTCCGAAAGGGGGTGGTATGGGAGGGGGAGGGGAAGAGGGAGGGGGAGGGGACACTCAGCACGAAGGTGGTGTCGAGGGAATCGTAAGATGGTCATCATGATGAAAGAAGCTTCTTAAAGAAGTGCCTGCCAAAGCACCAGCTCGCCGAGCGGAGGGGAGGAGAGGGAAAGGAGGAGCTGGGGTGCTGCGCAGCACGAGAAACGTGTATCCGGTTGCGCACGATACCCTCGACAAGATATAAGAAAAACATAGCATTCGCCGTGCAAATTGGCTGTACGACATGCCGTACGGAGACCTCAATGAAGGAGCTAACGTGGCACCCTGGGGCATCATTCCCAATGCCCCAACATGCGGCCCCCTCGTGACATACATACATACATACATACATACATACATACATACATACAGCGGCATGCACAACGGAACGCTGCCGCCGTACACACACAGGCACACAGACCCGCACCTGTACGGCAAGCATGACGTCGCCTTCGCCCATGGGCGCCGACTCCTGCGAGGGGAGGTTCGGATTTGTCGGTTGGTTGCGCACGAGTATGTCTGTATGTACTTCTGAATGTACGTCTGCGTGTAAGTCTGAGTGTACTCCTGAATGTACGTCTGTGTGTACTTCTGACTGTACGCCTATGTGTACCTCTGAATGTACATCTGTGTTTGCTATTCAATACACTTGGCCGCGGGTTGCAACTGCTGGAGTTGTCGCCATGCGCGGCATCACTACCGAAGCACGTGCTGTGTATAAGCATGTATGTCTGGGTCGCCCCCTCCCTCCGGCCCCCTCAGTTTGCCAGGCAGTACGACCCCACATACACAGCCCACCCCGCGGGTAACCCCTTATTCCCCCGACATCCCGCCACCCCCACATCCTTACCTGCACCAGCTCGCAGCCGAGCACCTCCACCACCGCGCTCAAAAGCCTCCTGCCCAGAGCCGTTGTGAGGTCGTTGAGGGCCGCCAGAGACCGCCAGTGCAGTCGCACGGAGGGCCACTGCCGCCGGCATAGCCGCAACAAACCCAGCGCCCAGAAGGCCCGATAGCCGTGGTGGAGAGCTGTGTCATTTCCTGAGAAACGGTTGGGGGGCAAAACAGCAAAACACCCACGGTGGGGATGGGGTCCTTAGGAGACGGGGAGGGGGGAGAATGGGGGGAAGGATGCACCGGTTTACATAGAGTACACAGAGTCGGGAAGCCGAGGGGGAGGTTCAACTGCCGACACAGGTTTTAAAACCACCCGTGTGGCCGTACGGGTAGAAGGACGCAAGAAGGAGCGCCCGGGGAGAAGCGGGGGAGATGGGGGGAGGGGGAGTGGTTGCGAAAACGGCTGTGGAAGAATGGCGGGTGGAATCGTTGCATTGGCGTAGGGCAAATTAGGCAACCGATTGTGAAAAGTTTGTGTGTGTACGTATGTCTATCTGTCTGTCTATCTGTTTGTCTGTGTTTAACGATCTGTACGTCTGTCCGTCCGTCAGCCTGTTAGCTGGCCTGTCTGTCTGTCCATAAGTCTGTCAGTCGGCATTCTTACTCGGCAAGTCCACCAGCGAATTGTCCTCTCCCTGAAATAACGCCAAAGCATAATTTTCAAGACTGCCTGCTGGCGGAGGAACAGGAAACTCCCCCAAGGTCGCGGCGGCGGCGGCGGCGTTGGCGGCAGCGGCTGCACCGTCACCGTCAGCGCTGTTGCCGCCGCCGTCACCACCGCCGCCACCGCGCTCGTACAACCGCGCCGCAAGATCAATGACGGCGCGGTACACGTCAGCCGCCGGCAGTGCCTTGGGAACAAGGAAACAAACACCCAGACGCCACAGGCCAGTAGCCGCCGCCATTCATCAACGCCGCCGCCGCCGCCGCCATTCGTCAACGCCGCCACAGGGTCATTGGGAAGACACGGTGGTCCATCATGTGTGAAGGCGTGGGACAACATGGAGGTACGGGAGTACAGAGGTACGGGATTATGGAGGTACGAGATTACGGAGGTACGGGGATACGGAGGTACGGGATTATGGACGAATGCATGCAACAGTTCAAAATCATAAACCGCGTCGGTTGGTCACAACGCCGGTGGAGGAGGATGGATGGCGAAGGGAGAAAGAGAGAGAAAGAGCAAGGAGGGGAGAGAAGACCTTGTGGATGAAATGATGGACTTGGTAAACGATAAACGAAAAGGAGGAACAGATGCAGCACATGGAGGAGGAGGGGAAGGACGAGGACGAGGAGGGGGACGGGAGCCCGAGGGAAGGGAAGGTGGGGGAGGGAAGGAGAGTGGGACCACGAGTCGAAGAGCCATAAAGGCGAAGTGGAGGAGCGGGCTGGGAAGTTAGGGGTGGAGGGGGGGGCCGTTAGGGAAGTGACTCAGAAAGGAAATGGGAATGTGAGGCGAGGTCGGAAAAGGGATGGCGCTACTTGCCGCGGGTGCCGTACAAAGTTATTGTTATAAAAAACCCTGATTAGCCACTTGTGCCATGTTCCCATGTTTGTATGTATGTAACGCTTGTGCGCCTCTAGCTCTCTCGCTCTGTTCATGTGTCTCTGTGCAGTGAAACGAAAACAACCCTTACCATCAAACCCTCCTGCTGATGATCTTCCTCGTCCTCGTCCTTCTGCTCTTGCTCCGGAACATCAGCATTCGCATTCTCCTGCTCCTGCTCCTGCCTCATCCCAACTTCACGTCCCTCAGCACGCCTGTTGTCACGAAGCTGCCACCAAAACGGCTCCGGCGGCGGCAGCTCTAACTCCGAATTCATAGCCGCGAAGTCGCCGCCACCGCCACCGCCACCGCCACCGCCGCCCCTGTCGTTGCCGCCACCGCCAGTGATGCCGCCGCTCCCGTTACCGCCGCCGCCGCCGCCGCCGCCGCCACTGGACCTAGCGCGACCGCCCTCCTCCATGACTGTATCCCCAGCCGGTGTAACACCCGGGTCCCCCCCGCCCTCCCCCACCTCCGTCTGGGCTCCTATGGGACAACCCTCACCCTCACACTGCGGCAGCAGCTCCTGCAGCGACGGAAACAGCTCCTGCTGCTGCTGCTGCTGCTGCCCCTCCGCCGCGTCCTCCAGCTCTCCTCCCGCATCCCTGCTTGATACAAGCTGTAACCAGCCGAGGGCGTGTTCTGGAAGATACGTCGTTTCCTCCTGCTGGTGCGGATTCTGATCCTGATCCTGTCGGTTCTGTTGCTCCTCTGGCTGAGGGTTCCGGAGCAATTGCTGCTGCTGCTGGCCACGTGGCAGTTGGTTGGCAGGTGCTGCTACAGCTGCTGCTGCTCCGAAAGTGAAGTGCCTGTTCAAGACCACCTCGGCTGCGTCACAGACCTCGCGAGTGGAATCCACCAGCCAGGGCCAGGGAGGTGAAGGTTCCATAACACCAGGACAGTTGCTGCAGCCGTGGCCAGAACCAGGTTCCGTTGCCGTAGCCGTCGCTGGCGGCGGCGGCGGCAGGCCGTTCGGGTACAGCGACGCCGGCACGAAGAGCCCGTGGCACCAAGTGCCGGCCGCCGTCGATGTACCCTCCCCCGTGCCGTACAGTCCTCCTGGGCCCGACGGCCAGCACGTCTCGAAGCTCTGTGCCGGATGGTAGTGCTCGTGGAGGCCCACGGAGGGAATCTGCGGGTGGGGCAGAGCCCGGTGCCGCACGCCGCTGGCACTGGCGGCGGCGGCGGTGGTGGCAGCGGCACCGCCAGCCCGAGCCGCGGTGTAGGGCAGGTCACTTGCGCTCCGAAACCTGCTGCTGCCATACACAAGATCGCTTGTGCGGCCCAGTGCGGCACGCATTCGGGCCATGTAAGCAGAAGATTCGCCGTACTGGCAGTGCCGTACCACATGATCAGCGAGCTGCTTCAGGGAGGAGGCCACGTGTTCGCAGCCGTAGCAGCGGTTGGGGCAGGGGCAAAGCGCCGGGCAGCCGGCCCAGCAGTGCTCTTCCGCTTGGCCCCTGAGCACGACGGCGTGGCAGTGGCGACACGTCATCGGCTCGTATGGACAGTTTGTGGCATGGTACGGCATGTCGTGAAGCTGCAATTGCACCGGACAGCCAAAGGCCTTGTTGGGGCAGGTCAGGCGGCGGTTGGGGCAGTTGGACGAGCCGATATGGGCGGCGAGCTGGCCCCGGAGCATGGCTGTGCCGCAGTCGGGGCAGCGGACGGGAACCCCAGGGCAGGTGAGGGCCACGTGGTCGGCTAGGTCGACGCGGCGGAGCGTACAAGAGCAACCGTACGGACACAGCACACGTAGCTCGCCAAGGCGGACCTCCAAGGCCTCCAGACGGAAAAGCTGTGAGAGACGCAACCGCGCGCGACAGTAGGGACAGGAGAAGGGCACGTCCTTGCGCTTCTGGGTCGATGCCCAGGTGGTGATGCACTCGGCGCAGAAGCCCTTTTGGCAGCGAGGGCAGCACCGCGGCTCCCGCAACGCATGGTAGCAAACTGCACATAACAAATCAGCCGGAACCTCCTGCTCGTACTGATAGTCATCCATTTATGCGGTGAACTGCAGTGATATGTTGGGACTAGGACTGCTGCTGTCGAATTGTCCTTTGACAGCTTAGTGAAACAGCTTGCAACATAATGATAAAAAGCAAGTTGCGCCGCGGCCCAATGTTCACGCGATGCATACACTCATTATCGATGGCATTACGGTACATACAGTTTTCGTGCAGCGCACATGTGCAGAAGAGCGGAACCCTTGAAAATTTATAGAATGCAGTACTTATCGCAAGTAAGCAACACGAAATATGTCAAGTCTCTGCACGGTGGTTGCTTGGCGGCTGCGCACGTTAGTTGTTGTGCAGACGGTGCGAAAACCTAATGCTGCTAACAACCATCAAGTCTCTGCTCTTAGCATGTATGACCTTTGTTCTATGTCTATTACATTCTTGCTTGTGGACAGAAGAATCTATGCTAATTGAACCTGCTTTGGATTATGCTTCCGATACCCTACTCTGACCGCTATATTCCAGCACCGTGGTCATCACCCTTAAAGAGCTACTAAAATGCACAGCAAAAGTGCCTCAGACTCTGTTACCCTGTCGAAGACGAAAGCAGTTCATTAGCAGGCTGCAGCAAGCTGCAGCGCCGATCGCCTGAACAGGCATTTCGGGTCGAGTTGTCGATGCGGTCGAGCTGTGGATGGAACCAAAGACCCGAACGAAAGTCCAACGCCCTTGATCTCCACACAGCCCCCAAGCCGTCTAGGCTGCGCTGAGCAAGGCCCGGGGGCTTCCAGTCATTTACAGCGTCTTTCCCCCTTACCCCAGCCCCGCCGTCCTAACCTACCGCCCCCTCGTTCCCTAACCTCCCTGCCTCTCCCTCTCCTCTGCCCTGCCCTGACACTGCCCTCTTATCATGTTAGGATAAGTGCAACTCCCATCACAAGAGACGTCACATATCGTGTGTAGTATAGTAGATATCGATATCCGGTCGTGCCGCGTCCCTCTCCTCACTCCGCCAGAATGGAGTGGAACTGCAGTCTATCCGCGGGGCCCCTGGAGGCTCCGGCTTTGAGTGGCGACAGCGGAGGAGCCAGGGTTGGCAGAGGGGCTCGGTCGCGTGGTAGACGGTCCACACGACCAACTGCACTCACACACCGGCGGGAGGAGAGCCGGGAGTTGGAAAACCAACGGCAACGAAGGGATTTTTGAAGGTGTAAGGGGATGGGCTGGGTCTTTGAGGCTCGGGGGGTCAGGTAAGGTGTGCAAAAGCCAAGGAAACATACAGTATATGTACCCATCCACATGGGTGGGTAGATACAGCAGGAGAAGGGTAAAGGGGCAGCAGGGCGAAAGGCAGCCCCATTTTTGGCGTCAAAAGACTGTGTGGCTGCGCCTTAATGCCTTAATGGGGCCCGTCGGAGAGCGCCCCGCAGCGCGTTGATGTGTGTTTGGGATCGACACACAACGGCATAGCATTGGAGAGGTTGCGGAGCATAATGAAAAGCCTTTCCTAGCTGACGACGGCAAAGCGAATTGGAATGTTCCCACAATGTTGCGACATTGGATTGAGGACGACTTGACGACACGCGACGACGTGGAAGGAGTCGTTTTAACGTCGTATGCACAGGCTGTGTACACACACCACCCCGCAGGACTTGCGCGCAGGGATCCCGCCGAATCCCCAGGTCCGCAGCACAAACCCTATATCCCAATCTGCCGTGGGCTATGCCGGGCGAGTCAAACCGCGCCGCAATTTGTGCCAGTTGTGTCCAAGCCTTGTGTCGGGTGTTCCCTCCCATCCCCCAAATGTCAGTAATCTCCGCGAACGCGCTCAGCCCTGTTGCTGGAGCTGTGTGCTTCCAGCGCTAAGGGCAGACGGGCAGTTTCACCACTGTTTTGTTTGTTTCCGCTGTTAGCGCTTTAGACGTGTCGGCAGTTGAACCCCTTTTTGCTTCTTGGTTGCAGTGGTGGTAAAGTCCAATACCTACACTCCGACAACCCACATCCCAGCGCGCACCTGTCTCCGCGAGCTGCTTCTCCGTAGGCTTGCTGTGTGGCAGCGCCAGCGGCGCCTCGTACAACCTGCCGTGGCCCACTGCACCCCAGTCGCTAGCTGACGTCAGAGACAGATTGACATCCGGCGAAGCTGGCGCCGCCGCCGCCGCCGCCACACCTCCGGCCCCTCCCCCTCCTGCTCCTAGCACGGGCCCTAACGACCCAGACGGGCCCAATGCCATCGAGTCTAAAGTAGTACGAGTGCCGGAATGCCGCCGTACACGTGCCCCGGCAAAAGGGTCATACCGGTTATCGCCGTACGCAGCTAGTGGGTCAAGTACGGTAGGCCGGCTGGCGCCGGTGGCACCAACCTTGGCGCCGGCGGCTGCGCCGGCACCGCCGCGGCTGCTGTTGGGGTGCTGTCCATCTCTGGGCAGTGTCCCTGATGCCAGGGGTGTGACTGAGGAGCCCATAGCCTCTGTCTGGGCTTGCATGGCCTTCTTGGCGACCTGCTTGGCGTACGCCTCCCTCGTGATTCCCGCGGGGGCGGGCCGCACCGGGCCGCTTTTAGAGGCGCCGCCGGCCCTGGGATGCGAGGGAGGGGGAGTTCGGGGAGAGTGCGGGCGAGATCATTGTGGGTATGGAAGTGGGTCTTGGTGACGTGGAGCATACAGGGCATGGGACAGGGGGGTGTGCGGAACAGTGTATTTATTGTGACTTGGGCGGTTAGTTTAGGGGATGGGGACCAGGAGGGAGGAAAAGAGTTAGTTGGGAGATGGGGAGATGGGACGAGGGAAGGGCAGGGACAATGGCAAGGGGCGACAAAGAGCGACCGACAGGTACCCAAGTCCCGGATCAATCCTACGGCCTCTACGGAAATGCGCGTATCGCAATCACCAAGGCACTCGGTACCCATATATATTTATTACACTTTCTTGGTGTGAGCCCCTTCCCACGCACACAACCAAACCGGCATCCAGGTGAACATAGGTAGCCCCCTAGTGTGGCCCGCGCAGACCCACCCGCGCAAGGTAACACCGCCGGCGGGCATCAACGTCTCGAGCGCCGATGGTTGAGTCCGTGGCTGGACCTTCTTGTAGTCATTCGCCAGGCGCCGGTCCCTCTCCTTCCGCAGCTCTGTGGGGCTAAGGGTGGTACGAGCGCCGTGACCGATGCCGCCGCCGGCGCCGCCCTCGCCACCGTCGCCCCCGGTGGTGGCTGCGGACCGCGAGGACGTCGTCCGCTGGGCCCCTCGGCGCTTGGGCGACAACGCCCGAGCGGCCTCCTCGTTACCCGCCGCCACCGCCACCTTGTACGCGGGTCCCGAGAGGGCCTCCAGCGGGGACCGATCCGGGTCGAACTCGTTAATGATGACCACCTCGCCCTGGGGGGTCAGACCACCGGGGCCAGCACGAGGGCCAACAACAGCGCCACCATCCAGTTGAAAACGGAGAGCTGTAAGGGTTGTTGTGTGCAAATAAAAAGTGGGAAGAGAGTTCGCTAGCCAACGGATACTACCCCATTAGCGCAACTGTCGCAAGTCACAAAGGAAGAAATGTCACACAGCCTCATCCCACACCTATCCAAGTATAGTGCCGGTCACGTTTAAGACATGGGGGCCATATTGTACTGCACCGTACCTTGTGGTCATATGTGTAGTCCTTGCCCTTGAGCTCCTTTCGCAGGCTGGCCAGCTTCAGTCGCTCCTCCGTGTCCCGTTGCTCTAACCGCCTACTCATTTCCTCCTGTACGACGCGGTTGTACGGTTTTGGAAGAGGCGGTTTCGGGGCGGAGCTTAGGAGAACGGATGGCAGGATAGGCGGACTGCAACGCCGCGAAAGTGAGTGCGACATTGAGGCGTCAGGGAGACTCAAGGACATGGCACGGGGCGAAGTCCCAACAACAATACCAGCCTCAGCCACACACGCTCTTTTTTCTCCATAGAGCTTTACATCCTGCTGCCGCCGCCTCTGCGTATAGTCGCAGTGCTCCCACGTCCATGTCCATCCAGTTCCTCCCTGTTCAAGACCAGCCCTCACCCGGCCCCCATTCCATCCCCTTCCCGACACCCCGGCCTCACCCTCACCTCGCACTGCCCCTTCTCCACCATGCCCTCACCCCCTGCCCTCATCCCCTGCCCACCTTCTCCCTCGGCAGTGCTTCATTCCGCCTTCCACTCGCCGTGCCCCCCCTACCTATGTCATCCACTCGCCGTGCCCCCCCTACCTATGTCATCCACTCGCCGTGCCCCCCCTACCTGTGTCTTCCGCTGCTGCAGCTCCTGCCTGAGCTGCTCCTCCAAGTGCTCTTGTTCCGGAGTCAGCACCTTGCGGGTCTCCAACTTTGTTACATTACGCCGGGAGCCGCTCTGATGCAGGGACCGTGCAGAAGGGCTCACACCCAGGCGGCTAGAGCCACCCGTCAGGCGGCGGCCGCCGCTGCCGGTCGTCCCATTGCCGTTCGTGGTGGTGCCGGGAGCGTAGCCAACGGCTGGGGAGCGCATGGGCCGCTCGGAGCTCGACGACTGGAGGCCGTCTGGCTCACCGGGGAGGCCCAGTGCTGTGGCGGTACTGGCGGTGCTGCGGGCTGACATTGTGCGGTGGATGCTGGGTTGCTTGTTTAGGAACTGCAGGGAATAGGAGCAGGAATGGGGTTTGTGGGATTTGGGCTGTGGGGGAGATGGTTCGGGGTTTGGACTTGGGAAGTGGGTTTGCTGCGGTGTGGTGTTGAGGTAGGCAAGCTTGTTTGGTAGGGTTATTGCTGCTGTTGTTACAGTCTCAGGCTTATGAATTGTAGACTACTTCATCCCCGCTTCTCGGCCCTGCTGATTTGCAGCAACCCCCTGACACTGCAGCAAGCAATGAGAACGAGGCTGTCACACTGCACCCCCGGCGGCTGAGCTAAATGAGACCGGAGCCGGCGCTCTTACGACCCTCTGCTCAATCATCCTTTACGACCGCGCATGCAGATGCACTTGTGAATGTGGGGTCGCAGGTGCTTTCGGTTTAAGAGTCCGAAACCCGGATTCTAGCGTCCACATAGCTGAGAATGCTGATGGAGGTGCTATGGTGGAGAACGTGCCTTCCTGCGAGGCGACTGCGCCGGCCAGGGCCCAGTCCCTTCTCCGCGCCGGCTCGCACAACACACATGTGTCACTTCTCGCCGCCCTTAACATCTCCGGGGCCGTGGTGCTCACCTGCTGCATAACCCAGTTGTCACTACGCGGGCTAGTGCCAGCTGCAGCTGGCGAGGTCTCCGGCAGGGCTGAGCGCAGCCATGAGTCAAAGGTACAAGGGTCCGGCGGCTTTTCTTGCTCCCAGCTACTGTGTTCCAATGAGATGACTGATACTGGATGGTCCTCGCGGGCAGGATATTGCATCTCAATCACGTCCAAGCACGTCGCCAGGCACGAGTCGACGGCATCGACCAGGGTGCGAGCGTGCGCTGTGTGCTCGTGTAGTGCAAGGTTGAACTGAAGTAAAATCTCCTCAAGGCAATCACGCGCCACTCGCTGGGCCAGCAGCGCTCCGGATGGCTGAGTTTTTTGTTGCTGGAGCGCGTCATACTCGGGAGTGTCGAAGTTATTTATAGGAACTGGAGATGGGGACGAAGCAGGCGGCATAATTAATTTTTTTGACAGTGGGGGAACTGGTAACAATTTCCTATAAAACGTTGAAGTACTCAACTAGGACCCTTTAAAAAGCGCTCATCCTTTCATTTCATACAGTGTTATAATCATCCTTGGAAATTAAGTGTGAATCCCGGGAGGCTGTGTTCTTTTCATTCATTGTATACGGCACACTTAGTCGACGAACGAGTTTGTCCAAGACAAATTAGCCTTCTGTAAAGCGGAGTAATAACATACGTACCAACTAAGAGCCATAAAATTGTCCAACATGTTATGTTATGCTATGTTATGTTACAAGCTCGCGAGCGCATGTAAGGCCCAGACGAATCATGGACCGCGTAACAGTAACTAGAGTTATAAACCACAGGCTTACTACTCGGCTATTAGCGTGCGTCGCCTCATCCAGATGTTTTGTACGATCTGCCCAAGTCTGCGCTGATCATCTATCTCCATGACAAACCCCATATTAGGCACGGGCTCGATATCAGCCTGACGTACACCTATGTTAAGAAGCACGCGGGAAACCCGGGACACTCTAGCAACACATGAAACTCACCATTATAATTGCCACAGATCCTACACCAGCACTCTTGGCGCGACGACCGTCGGGTCGTCTAACCTTGATAATCTCATAGCGCACTACACAACCCTTAAAAATTGCCAGTAGAGAGCATTCTGAAGGTATTTGCCGAGCGGCTTGATGCACGGTGGGAGTGTCCGGACACCCTAGGTGACCCCCACGTTTTCCCCATAGGGATTACCGGAGCCAAGGCTTGTCGCTATATGACCTGAATGGGAGCGGCCCCGCCTAGGGGTGCGCATACAGATTGGCTGGAGCACACTAAAGTAGCCATGCCCCAGCGACTGCCTCAAGTGCTCATGCGTCTCCAGTTAGGCTGTTGGGAGTTAAGAGGTTAATCGGCTTAATGGGCGCGAGCGCACCGCGTGTACCTGCAGGCTTTGTGACTGTGGAGCGGTTGAAGACGAATTGCATGTTTTTGCTGAATGCCCCGCTTACAAGAGCACACGGGCGAAGTAGGATGGTGACCTCGTCTTTGAGGGACGCCTTAGCGTCAGTACTGGCAGGGTTCCGTTGCGGCTTCTGCCCTAACCTACAGTGTACAGCATCAGATCCGCTTCGGTAGCCAGGCTTTGCCCCCTGCCACGGAAGCAAGCACAACTTTCCTGCCTGCAGGTACCTCTCCGTCTGGACGACCCCTAAGCGGTAGGGCAACTACTCAAGAAAATGTCGTGACTTTTGGGGGTCCAGCACCCATTAGCAGTAGAATCTGCTGGAGCAACGGTGGTGTCAACTCCACTCCTGTTCTGCTTGCGGGTCACAGCAACCCACAGTAACATCACTGTCCACCTCCATGCCGAGAGGTTCGTCCACACTCTTAGCGGACAATTACTTTCGGATCCTGCTCTTTGTCGAAATCGACCCTAGAAGAGTTCAGGGCCACAATGCCACGCCGCGGCTTAGCCAATTCGCTTTGTCTGGATCCGTACGTATTCCGTATGTATGTCCAATGAAGAAACAACCAATGCCATGGCGGACAGGCAGTGCTTGTCACGTGCGTACACAACCATCCTGCGGCTTTCCGCTCCCCGCTGTCGTACACGTCCGCACAGACTTGAGCCGCGACCGGCTTCCCGCCATGTGCTTAGGAATCGGTGTCCCTTGTGGCCCTGCTTAGCAATACAATGTATTTTGAGCCATGCGGTCAGTGAATTTGTGCATGCGAAAAGGAGCTTAGCCTCTACACCCGGTGAGGTTCGAACTCACGCAGCTTTCGCTATGGGAAAACCCATTCTCAAAGCTTGAGACCCACCCGTTAGACCACTCCGGCACAGGTGAAATCCGAGATCTGCTCGGAAAGCCGAGGATGCCCGCGCCCGCACATCACCTGCAGATATCTGTCAACCTGCACACGTGCCGTTGTACAACCTTCATCCGAACGTATACGTCTGCTCCTGTGTCCGTGGCCGAAAGCTGAAACGGCGGGTGTGATGGGCCCGAGTGTGTGCCCGGATCTCTAGGACACATAGACAGCACTAGATCCCGCTTTGCGTCGGCCATGGCCCATCCCGTCCCACCGCTGCTACACTTCTACTGATGGGCTGCTTGGTGTTCTGAACACTCAACACACTGCTTCACCGCGCACCATCAGTCCTCTGGCTGTGTGGCACACGTCCCTCCTGCCAACATGCAAGCTCGGCTCACTACACCCTGCACCGCCTGCAAGTGCTCAACACTGCAACACCGGCGGCACAGTGTGTACGCAATGCATACATACTTGCGAGCTAACCAGGAACTAAGTTGATGCGCCGTTGATCCGCTAGATTTGGTTGGATGCTGGTGGTGAGTGGCCGAACCCAACGAATACATTCTGAAGTCGGATGGGGTGACGGATTAGGGTGCCCCTCTAGCAGGGGAGAGGGAAAGGGGGCCGCTGGCGAAGTTGACCACCCTGTAACAATATACATACATACATGCATACACGCACATATGCGCGACTGCCAAGCAGAAGAGGAACAACCTGAGGCGGCAGCTGCGGCCGCGGAACACTTCTAGTCCGACATGATGCACGCCTTAGGCCAAACAAGCCCCTCCCTAGCCACATTCACACATACAGACATGCAGACGAACTTGCATGTAAGCAGCACATCCATACTTACAGCCGACCCCAGCTGACCATGTCTGAACAATTCCTTACCATCTTCAGATCGAGCCCTGGTACATAAGCCGCCCCTTTCTATTATACGAGGTCACGATCTATAATAAACGAAAAATTTCCAGAGGCAGCAGCCCCCTACCCAGAGCCCATACCATAAGAAACGTATCCAACTTATCTTAACATCAGTAAACGTTCGCAAAGCAAACTGGATCCAGCCACGTCTCTTGGTTGCAAGGTCTTGGCCTGCATTTGATCCTAGTAATTGTCTAAACCCGCAGCACCGTCCACGGATGGGATAGATAGCTAGGGTAATGGGAAGGTGGGGATGCCAACGATTCTGAAGCACATTATCAAAACCGTCGTCACCAGGGGCAGGGCCGCCAGCATCGCCAACAGCTCACCAACATGTGGGCCGGTGTGGTATCCTGCTAGGGCGTATCACGGGATCTGCATCCGCCGATCGGTACTTTTCTAAAGTCGTGGTATAACAGCCGGCAACCTTGCTGCTGCTGCTGCTACCGCCTCCAACTAAGCACGCCTCCATGTTCTTCAGAGAGGGGAAATTTGCCGCAAGCTGCTGCTGGGATGCGTTGCAGCAGCAGCAGCAGCGTCACAACAAGCAAATAAACACCACATACATGACATCACAGCTTTAGCAACCAACAGAAACATACGTGCCCCGACAAGCAGAGCGCCTTGCTTTATGGGGCTTCAATCGGCCCAAAGACAGGTCCGCAGCCAAACGCAAGATAAATAATTCGTATCAAAGGCATCATCTCAATTATTCGTGACATCTGCCATTACCAAATGCAGGCCATCTATCATGAGCTGTACGGCAGCAACGCCACAACGGCACGTGTATGCACGGACGCATTTGCAGTAACGTCCTAATACGCCCCTTACACTCCATCGGTAGTTTTTTTAAGCAGCCCCTCGCACAAATGTGTCCGGTCGTACTTCGCGAATAGAGAATCCGTACATCTCGTCCCAAAAGTCAGGAGCGAATTTTGCCGCGCAGATGCGCGCGTGCGATTCGCAAAATGCGCCTGTACAAATGTATATAAAATTTCTTGGCGGATGAGGACCAGGTGCGCCAGCGCGTTGCGCAGGTGAGCATGTTGGCCATAGCCGCACGCTGGACTATTGCGTCGATGCATTGCAGTAAAGGCAACGTCGTAGCTTGCAACTCTGGGCTCGTGAAACTGCCGCGGAAGATGAAGCGCTGGCGGAAGATGAAGCGCTGGCGAAGAAGCAGTTGTGTGCAAGCCATAAGGCGCCTGCTTTCGGTAGCGCAGCGCATAACTCTCATTGTTCCGAATACTCAAGTTACACTCTACGAAATAAATAAACAAGCACAGAATTATGTAAAAATAAGAATCGCGAGAGACGTTCAGAACCTTGCAACCTGCCGCCTTCCGCCAGCCCGGCCTTCTACGCCATGACCCAACGACGCGCAGGCAGCGCCCACACGCCCACCGCCGTCACAGTCCAGGACGATGACGCCCCTGCCACGCTGGCCTAGCCCACACATCAGCTCAACTCCTAAATATTGACCGATAACGTCCCACCATTTCGGCGCTAGGCTTCTGGACATTGAGCGGTGCTGTTGAATTTAGGCACGGTCGCACTTTGGGTTTCATTCTCGGTGCATACATGTCCAACATTAACTTGTGTGTGAACGGCTTGGGATGGTCTATTGCGTTAGCGGTCCGACTGAAACGACAGCCCCGCTGCGCTCCTGTCTATGTCCGCTCCTAGCGTGCTCGGAAGCAAGTTGGTAGGGGACAAGTTGGTATTGTGCCACAGCACCCTTCATGTTGCCTGTTCTGGCATGGCCTTCCACGCGCGATAGGAAAATTGAACCTACGCCTTCTTCTTCGTTCCTACATCATAGCAAAGGACCGACGCGACGTGTCCTGTGCACGCGCTGTTGCTTTGGTGCTCTTCTTGTTCTTATGGTTGAGCTACCTGGTGTTGTTGCATACGCGCGCGCAACGACATGACTGCATGTACAATGCGACGTGCACTCGACGACCTGTAAACACCTAACACTAAACTGCTTCGAAGCTCTTCTCACATTCCAATATGCCACTGCACTGCTTTAATCTCCAGCCGGGCCACATTCTATTACGCGCAAAAGTAATCATACACCTTACATTCCAAAATCATACGGGCTTTGGAAACGCGGCCAGCTGCTTCACAAGGACCCCCCTCTTTAAGCAGCCCCTCGCACAAATGTGTCCGGTCGTACTGTGCCGAATAAACAGTTCGTACATCGTCCCAAAAAAGCCAGGAGCGAATTTTGCCGTGCGGATGCGCGCGTGCGATTCGCAAAATGCGCCTGTACAAGTGTATATAAATGTCTTGGAGGTGCGCCAGCGCATTGCGCAGGTGGTCTTGTTGGCCATAGTCGCACGCGGCATGCAGGCTGGACTATTGCGTGGCTGCTTTGCAGCAACTGAAAGCACCGAAAGCCTACGTCATAGCTTGCAACACTGGGCTCGTGAAACTGCCGCGGGAAGATGAAGCGTTCGGCGAAGAAGCAGTTGTGTGCAAGCCATAAGGCGCCTGCTTTCGGTAGCGCAGCGCATAATGCACATGGTTCCGACTAAACTCAACTTACACTCTTACGAAATAAATATAACAACGCAGAATTTTGTATGCAGCACCTTGTTCAGAGTAAAGTCAAATTACAAAGTTGCGCAAAGTATAACATACATAAACTTAATTAAACATAAGAACAGATAAGACGTTTAGAGCCTTGTCGGTGACATGGACGCCGCTGTTGGCTTGGAACAGCTATTTGCTGTGCATAGGGACGTGCCCGCGTTAGCCGTGTTGCAACAGCTCAGGATGGATTTCAGCCAGCAACAGCCTCAAGAGCTGCTGCACAACCACCGGGAATGTCTTCAGTTGAGCACGTGTAGTTTTGGTCGGCGGGGTCGAGCAACGTACGCAATGCGCACAGAAACCAAGGTGCAGTGTTCTGTAACATCGCCAACATATCCGGTACGCGGTGGCAGGCTTGCCGAACTCGAAATGAAGGCGGGGTCGCATCTCACCATTCAACTAAGCATGCATGTGCTCGGTTGAATGCTCGGTAGCGTGCGAGTTTACCCCTATCAGGATGTTTGTTTGCATATCCCTCCAAGCGAGAGGGCTTGGACCTATGCTGATGTTCGTTCCAAGAAGTGAACTGAGGACTGATGCCACTGCACTTTCCTCTCCAGCCTGGCCACATTCTCTTCCTCGCAAACGTACTTGGGCACCTTACAATCCAACACCATACGTGCTTTGGAAACGCGGGCAGCTGCTTCACAAGGACCCCCCTATTTTATTAATCTTCCAGAATTAAAAGACTAACCGCAACAGCAGCCCTCCACCTATCTACACACGTACCTGATTAAACAGCAAGAAATGCCATGTACGGCATCCATGATCTTAGGCCTAAAAGCACCTCTCTAACCGGATTTTCTCGTCCTCACGCGCTTAACTCGCTTAACTCGTCATCACGGTTCAATAATGCTGTTCCCCTTGCTGCTGCATGTCTCCAGCAGCAAGGGCGCAGCCGTGCCCGGCTTCCAAGTACCGACAGCTACGATGGAACAAAGGTATGGGCTGTGTGCTCACCATTCCAACTGACTACAACTGATTCCAACCAACTCCAACGCACTCGAGCCGGACCTGGTGGCACTGCATTGGCGAGCACCGGACCTGCGCAGCTACAGGCACCTTATGAAGAGGTACCAAATAGGTGACAAAGAGGGGAGCACCGCTAATTGTTGAATTTAATTTTATTGAAGGTTCCACGTGTAGTATCCTGTAGGGCATATTACGCGATCTGCATCCGCCGATCGGTACTTTTCTGAAGTCGTGAGATAACACCGCGGCGGTTCTTTCATCGGTACGTACCGCCCAGCCAGCCAGCCCCCTGTCAGGACGCCTTTTATCTGATCGGAGTCAAGGTTCAAATGCCTCTCACGCACCCCTCACACGTAGCTAACAGCATTACTGTGTATGCTCTAGACACAGCATATGTAAAACCCAATACAATGTGAAGGGGTGGATGCACCCCCCTGCAAGGACCGGCCGGTGATGGGCCCGGTTACTGGACATACATACGGATCCAGACACAGCGAATTGGCTAAGGCGCAGCGTGGCATTGTGGCCCTGAACTCTTCTAGGGTCGATTTCGACAAAGAGCAGGATCCGAAAGTAATTGTCCGCTAAGAGTGTGGACGAACCTCTCGGCATGGAGGTGGACAGTGATGTTACTGTGGGTTGCTGTGACCCGCAAGCAGAACAGGAGTGGAGTTGACACCACCGTTGCTCCAGCAGATTCTACTGCTAATGGGTGCTGGACCCCTAAAAGTCACAAACTTCATAAAAGTTAAATCCCCCTCCTGCTTCACACTACCACGTGCATAGACGCACACATGCAAGTATGCATATGCAATGGCCACAGGATATAATAACGGCCATAACCATGCAGGCTAACCAAATGGCGAAAGGTACAGCTTTACTTTGTTTCCATTTATGTGCAGGGCCAGGCGGCGGTGAGGTTGTAGCAGAACCTTCCCGCGTACCTCTGTATAACCCAGCCAATCCACTGGAACCCCCTTTACCTCAACCCTTTCGAGCCAACTTTCGAGCCGCCCATCCAACCATCCATCCCCCCATCCATCCATCCATTCACCCATCCGTCCATCCATCCATCCATTTCCTTCCTTCCCTTCCTTACAGGTAGAGCCCCAGCACCCTCGTGACCTGCTCCCCATCCAGCGGTCCGTCCACATCCCCCGCCCATTCGTACGTGTGCATGGCGCCCTTGCCCTTCACATCCGTCATGCCCAGGTCACGCCATGCCTCATTAGGCAACAGGGACTGGGTGGCGGAGCTGACGTGGATACGGCCCGGGGAGCAAGTGCTCTCCATGCGGCTGGCCACGTTCTGAACGTACGACGGACGGAGGAGGAGAAGAGAGCGGGGGTAAAAGGTTGGAGGGGGTTAATGGTAGGGGTAAGTGATGTTAGGGGTGATTTTGCACAGTGCCAAGCCGGCATCCACGTCACGCCTTGCCAAACCTCCCGTCGTCCCCTCCCTCTCCCCTCCTTCCTCCCCTTCCCCCCTCTCCCCCCTCCCCCACTCACCACCGTGTCCCCAAACAAACAGAACCTGGGCATGGTGTCCCCCACCACCCCGCTGGTCACCGGACCGCTGTGCAGACCCACACGCAACTGAACCGGAGCACCCGTGTCAGGCATCAGCACGGCTCGGGAGACACGGAGCATGGCCTGCAGCCACAGGGGAAGAAAGAGGAAAGGCGGGCGCGGGAGGTGGAAGGGGGACGAGGGGGGTGCTGCACCGACGGGGTTGGTGTGGACGGTAGGTTAGCTGACCTGGCTAGGCAGGTGTATTCGGTAGGTCCACTTGGGAAAAATGGTTGTAGGTAGCGGGCCCCGGCGGGCCCTGTGCCGCATCGTTGTGCCCGGACGTGCTCACCTTGGCAAACTCCAACGCCCGTACGGCATGCAGCGGATCTTCCGTACCGCTGATGACGGACTTGTACCCGTCCTCGTCGTACGCCACTAACCCGCCGGCCACCATGTAACAGTCTTCGTGGGAGGGGAGCGCGTGGGAAGCGGGAAAGGAGGGACGAAAGCGAGGTGACTGAGAGGTTGGCCGCTGGTGATGGTGATGAGGACGGCCGTTAGTGAACGATGTCGAGAAGTGAGCGGTTATGGGTGGCGGGGGCATGAGGATAGGTGTGAGTATCTACGGGCAGGAGGGGCAGGGGTCGCGATACAAAAGGGGGTCTAGGGATAGTACATAGTAAGGCGGCAGGGCCCGTAGTAACCATACCTTCCCCCATCGCCCCCCTAAACACCACGACCCTTTCTTTACAGCTAACGACAACATTGGCTCCAACCAGCTCACCTCCAATCGTTTCCACTTTATAAACCTTGTAGATGTCCACCAGGCCATCAAACCGGCTGTACAAGTCGTTAAGGAAGGTCATGACCGTAAAGGGCGTTGTGGAGCTGCAGGTGGTGGTGAAACCCTGCGTTGCGTACACCGTACATACCGTACATAAACCGGATGCCACGTTCGCAACCCACACAAGCGATGTGACGATGTCGATGCAAGAGCCGCAATAAATGAGTCGCCTCGATACAAGATACCATCACTGCTGTGTGTATATGTGCAAAAAATGTTGTTCGATGCATCCGAGCCATACTCGTCTTCAGCAATTTGCGTAGTAGGGCGTCAGGAAAGCAGAGAAAGAGTGGTGTAATATCCTAGTAGTACGGCAGTAGATAGGTTTCGGAGCCCTACGGCTCTGGTTCCGCCCAGCCTGGGAGGGTGGTAGCCGGCGAGGCGAGGTAGGTAGCTAAGCACACGGGGCGACAGATTGCATAACATCGCAGCCACACACGCGCCTGGCGAACATGGGTCCAGAGCGGCACACCCGCACACACATACATACAGACAAACACAGGTATACACGCATACACATACAAGCCGCTACGGCTGCGTCACATGCACGACAAGCCCTCGCAACACAAGCACCTCGCTGTTCAGAGACAACCCAACCCACTCTACTCCCAACCACAATCCGCACAAACCGACAAAACAACTCTAAAGCGTGCCACGAGCCTACGACTTGTGCGGTGCGGGTGAGGTATATTGTGTGCCGTACCACAATGTCGCAAAAGAGGATGGTCACGCAGGAATGCCAGGTAGCCAGGGAAGCAAGCCGCGCCGGGCCGCCATCCAGCGCCGCCGCCGCCACCGCTAGCTCCGTACTGTACACCGCCGCAGCTTCTTCGGCAGACCTGACGTCGGCTGCATTGCCGCCGCCGCCCATACCGCATATCGGGCTGTGACCTCTGGCGACGGCGGCGCACAACGGCGGCGCCGTCCCGCGGGCCCTCCGACTGTCGTACCGGCCGGCCCCCCTCAGTGTGAGGTACTCGATACAGTGGCGGGGAAAGATGCTCTCCAGCACCTGGGGGTTTAGGGGAAAGGCGGGGGCCGAACCCCCACAGTACAGCAGCAGTGATAGCCCAAACCTACGTGCCATAACCAGCCGGCCCGAAACCCCTTTTCTCCCCCCTCCTCCAGCTTGGGGACTCCTGCGCCTCCGTCGTCCTCCATCCGCCTCCTGCCCGCACCACGATAGGGAACCAACGTAGCTAGCAGCAGCATCCCGTATACCTTCCCCCCCAGGGGTAGGCGCCTTCTGGGGCCAACACCCCCTACTTCCTCACACTTCGGGACCACCTCGCCTCTCCCACTTTTCCCGAGTGGGGGTCTGTATCTACTAGGGACGAACAGTGGCAGTAGCAGCTGCCTCGTTGCTTGCAGGCGGCATTTGGCGCTTTGTGCACGCCGGGCCAGAGCTGGGACCCTTTCCGGGACTTTTGCACCATCAGCAGCGCCTGATGCCGTTGCAGGATGCCCGTCTTTTTTCTCTCCTCCCTTCTCCTCCCCTCCTCTTTCCCCCACACCCCCGCACCTGCGAAGGACAGCAGCAGGCCCCTGTCCTGCACCCCTACCCTGCCCGTACACCCGTACCTTGTGCTCCTCCTGAAGCAATTCCGCTGTTTGCACCTGCGCGGTCACCTCCGCCGTCACATCCACCTGGGTCACCAGCAACAACACAGGTCGCGGCTGTTGCTGCGGCTGCATTGGAGATTGAGGCCCAACAGCAGCTGCAGCAGCAGCAGCAGCAACATCGGAGCCGCAGTAGCAAGCCTCGGAGGCACCGGTGGCTGCCCCTGCTGAGCATTGCAGCAACATTGGAGCTGCAGCGGCAAGCCCGCCCACATTTCCGTACAGACCGCCGCGGCCGCTGACTTCGCCCCGCGGTGCTGTCGACGTGGTCTTGGCGGCTTCGGCGGCGGTGAAGGCCATAGCAGCTTCTTCATGGTCGGCCTGCGGCGTCATTCAGTCATCCTCAAGGTGTGCCGCCATCCCATTCACCTCATCGCAGTCAATACTTCACTCCTTCATTCCCTCATTCACGCAGAGACCAGGTTCCTTCACGGGCACGTGGCTTTCACGGAGCGCTGGGAGCGGTATCGGAGCTGCTGCCTTGGCAGCCGGTCCTTTGCCGCAATATCCTCAGGCAGTCTGGGTAAGTACATACATATATACTTACTTACATACATATCTTTGCCTGACTGATGCTGGTGGTCTACCTGCTGTGTGCCATCAGAAACTCGCAAACCCCTCTCTTCCGGCCATTGAGGCGGGACTCAACATTTGTCGTCGGCTGTCGTGTATTGTTGGAGTGCTGTTTTCGTTTAGTTGGACTGATCCAGGTGCAAGAAAGATAGGGGGAGTCACATACGCAACTATGTGCCGACTAAGACGCATTTCCCGCCATTTACCTGCAGAGCGTGAACATGCACCTTGTGCCACACAACGGCGTGTCGGGGGCCCGCCGCCGCCACGCCACCGCAGCCATCACCGCAGCCGCCGCCGCCAACGTCAATGCCGTCGGACGAGGGCTCTTCACCGTCGGCTTCATTCAGACCTGGATGGACGAGGCCCAAGTCGGGGCCGCTGGCAGCACAGCCGTCACCACCACCACTACCACCACCATCGTCACCAGGGCCGCCTAGGATGCTTGTCGATACCCAAAGGTCGCCGGCTCTCTTCGCCGCCGCTGTCACCGCGGGCCCACCAGCCGCTGGTGCTGGTGCTACTGCTGCCGCTGCAGCCGGCGTCGTCGTCCTTTCCGCTGCAGCCCCCTCCTCCTCCACTTCCTCCTCTGACGTCTTAGGGTTTTTGTTCGTGTCCATGCACCTGACGTGGACGTGCCGCGGGGCTGGGGCATCTAACGACCCGCATGAAGTTGGCCCAGCAAGCAATGCCGCCGCGATAGGGGCGGCGACGCCGCTACCCTTGCTTTCGGGACCGGATTCTATCTGTAAATGCACGAGCCCTGGCCTGCAAGGTGGCTTCACACAGCGGCATCCGAGGGCCGGTGCCTGGCCCGCGACCACGTCGTCGCCATAGTCGCCGCCGCCGCAGCAGCAATAGCCGTCCACTGCCGCCGCGCCGACAGGCGTTGTTTCCGCCATCGCGGCACAGCCCGACACTGGCGCGCTGTCTGTTATGTCGCTGCCAACAGCTCCGAACATGTGGTAGTAATGCACCTGCTGCTGCTGCTGCTGATGATGATGATGCACCTGCTGCTGCTGCTGATGATGATGATGATGCTGGTGCACCTGTTGTTGTTGCTGCTGCTGATGCTGCTGTTGATGATGCACCTGCTGCTGCTGCTGCTGCTGTTGATGATGCACCTGTTGTTGCTGCTGTTGATGATGCTGATGCTGATCGTGGTGCAATTGCGTCCGTGGCGGCTGCTGGAGGGATTGCGAAGGGGCTCCCGGCGGCAGTGGCGGCAGCGCCACTGGTGCCGTGTGTTGATGGAGCTGCACAGGACATCTTGGCTGGTAATGACCATTGCGGGTGTGGGAGCCATGCTGGTGCTGGTGTTGGTGCTGATGCTGATGTTGGTTTAAAAATTCAAACTCTTCAGATCTGAGCGACGAAAAATCGGTAAGCAGCTGTTGTACGCGAGTCTGCGTGTCTGTTTGCGGGGCCGGCCGGCGGCGGCGGCTCACTGCCGCTGTGGCGGTGCCGCCAGGCCCCGGCAGCGCGGGCGGCAATCCACAGCTTCTATGCGGGAACCACGCACCCATGACATCGCTGCCAACAGCACCGTCACCGCCGCCGCCGATGCAGCCCAATTTTCCGTTGTACGATAATACCGTACCGGCCACCGGCCAGTGCCTGTAAGGTTGCCCTGCTAAGCCCAACATGTCAAGCTGTCCAGCCACATGGTCGATACTGCCGCGGCGGCAACAATCAGCACGGCCTTCACCGCTGCCGCCGTCGCCGCCACTACCGGCGACGCCGTGGAGGCGGCAAACCTGCCGCTGTGGATTCACCATTCCAGGTCCTGAAGTTGTCCGCCAGCAGCGCCGCAGCGCAGCCGGAGGGCCCGCGGCGCCGTCGGCTGGGAATTCCAAGGATTGCCAGGACCGCGGCGCTGGCGGCAGATGCTCCGGCAGATACGACGGCGGCGGCGTCGCCAGCGAGCAGGGTCCCCGGGGTGGGAGGAAACCTTGAAGCTCGCTGTCCAGTAGTAGCAATGGATCGGTTGAAGGCCCCAATGGTGCGACGTCACGCACAGTGTCGTGCGGTACGGCAGTATGGCCGGTGGCAATGGTGGTCGGGGGGCCAGGCTTTGGAGGACCCGGGAAGTCGGCCGCGTTGGCGATGAGGGCGGCGAGGGTGATGTTTACGGACGCAGTGGTGTTGGAAGCCGAAGTGGAGATAGCTGCGCACGGAGCTGCCTGCCCGTATGTCTGTCTGTGCCTAAGTCCTTGCACGTCCCCCGGGTGGCCGCTAAGCTCCTGGCGGGACGTACCGTCATAGGCCGCAGTTGCGCCGAAGTCATCATGGTACGTGTCACTGCTGCTGTCCATGGCGGTGACGTCGGCACCCGCGGGATCCGTCGTCACACGCGCTGTAGCTCCACTCGTAGCTCCACCGCCGCCGCCGCCCCCATCAAAGTCCATCGAAGACCCCGCCAGTTGAGCCCCAGAGCCGGGGCTTGAAACAGCCTGGATCTCGACGCCATCTTCGATCGTGCCCAGGTAGTACGACGGCCGCACCGGAGCTCGGCGCACATGACCGCTGCCTCCACCGTACACGCGAGCCATGTACGGCACGGCGGATGTCGCGGACCCGTATCCGACCAGGGGCAGCACTTCAGGGCAACAATATTTTCCTTCGCCAACAATGGCAGGCGTTCCGTGGTGGGCACCCGGGGCTCCTTCAATGGCGGCGCCACCGCGACTGCAGCCGCATCCGCTCTCCCTCTCCCCGTCAGGGCACGGCGCTGGTGGTGCTGGGTGTTTGAATGTCCCTGCAGCCGCCGCGGGCGCCTCCCCAGGCACCGGCCCCACTGGGGGGCTACTTCGAATGGCTGTCGTCGTGGTCGGAAGGGAGCTGGAAATGCGGCGCGGCGCCTTGCGCTTTCTGAGCACAGCCATGGCAGCAGCTGCATCCCTTAAGCGCTGAAGCGTGCTCGCCGTGTGGGGCAAGTGTTGTGGCGACGGCGGGTGCGCGCTAGTGCCGGTGGGAGCGCCCGCGGCGGCTGTCGCGGTGACGGGCGAGGTGGCCATTGGCGGCAGCATTGCTGCGTACGTCGGCAGGGCATGCAGCAGGGGTAGCGGCGCCAACGCTTCTAGTGAGCCCACCGCCGCCGCCGCCACGGGGCGGGCTGGCGGGAGAGAGAAAAGTAACGGCGCCGAGATACCTATCTGACAGCCAGATGTCCCTGCCGTGCGTGTCGTCGTACCAAGTGAAGGAGTCTGGAGCAACGGTGGCGGCAGCTGCCGCTGTCGCGGTTGCAACTTGGTTGGTATGGGTGAACCCAGGTCGCCTACGAGGGCATCCTCGACGTCTCCGTCGGCGTCGCCTCCGACAAAGATTCCAACATTGGCGGCGCCGGACACCGACGCCGCCAGCCCGCCGCCGCCGCCACCACCACCGCCGTCGTCGTCGCCGCCGCCATCGTCGTCGTCGTCGTCGGCACGCTGGGTGAGCTCTGCCGAGAACAAAGCGGGAGGGCGGCGCATGCGTGTGTGGACAAGCACACGCATGCGAAATCACGCAAGCCTGCGCGAGGCCACAGCATGGCAAAGCGAGGCAAACAAAACAACAGAGAGCACGGCACCTGACTTACGAACGCATATCAACGACTCCTCGCCTCCAACACCGCCGCCCGCGCAGCCAGCGTGCACACCACTTGTGAACTCTTCTCCACCTCCGCCTCCTCCGTATCCTCCACTGCCGGCGCCGACGCCACAGCCGCGGCGGCCGCCACCGCGACTGGTCGCCAGCATCCTCAACGGCACCGACAGCCGCTGCACCGGGACATCCCAGGTGCCCTGCAGGAGCCGCTCCGAAACCGGCATCTGCGGAACCATGCCCGCAGTGGTGTTCAGGGGCCGAGTGCGCACCGGGACTGCCACCGCAACCTCCTGGGAGGCCAACGCCGCGAGGAGCTTCCGATCCAATGAATCACTCATCTTCTGTGACGTCGAACTGGTTGGGAGTTGCAACGACCTCTCGCCGCCCCACGGGCTGGTGCAGCCGCGCTGACCGCAGCCGCCGCTTACGGGAATGGTGGTGTTACCACGGGCTAAACCAGGGGCGCTGACACCGCATGGTCGGTTTCCGCCTTCACCGTCGCCGTTTGAGGTTGGATTGGGAGTACAAGGGCCGGCGATGGCGGTTTCGGAGACGTTGGCGCTACACGTCGCTAGGCGGTTCGCCAGGTCAGGTGGAACCGAAATCACACGCGAGAAGCTCTGAAGAAGGAAGCGAGCAGGGCGAGGCGACGCGTATGATTATTAAGACGCTCAGTGTGCTTAATTAAGCCTTGAGAGATACAAGGTCCGCACAAGTGCGGGGGATGTCCGTAAAAGCCTGAGGGGGCCCCAGAGACGGTCAATAGCCACCATTGCGGTGCCGAGGGAGGATGTTGATCGCCTTGGCTCGACGCGCCTACGCGCGATGTGCCAGCTGGTCTCCCAGACCTAGCCACAGCTATGGGGCCCCCTTCAGCCATAATAGTCATACGTATTTCGCGCCCTTGGAAGCCAATGTAAGCCCTTGGAAGCCAATATACATATATATATACGTATATTCTATTTCACCCGATGTTTCCCCAGAGGCCCTCGGCATTCAAAAAAGACGTGGAGCTCGTACTCAACCGCTCCGCAGTCACAAAGCCAGCGGTAGGCTCTCGCGGCACGCTCTCGCGGCCGTTTGGCCAATAGTCAACTTCCACAGTTCCCGACAACCCAACCTGAAACGCATGAGCACCTGGTGCAATGGCCTATATAGGCAACACAGCCCCGTTGTGAGAGAACCACCCCAGTCCCAGCCTTGCTTCCCTACCACCAGGGGTTGCTCCCCCCGTCCAGTTGCTCCAGTATCGGCATGCGCCGTAACCCCATGGGTTACGGTGACTCCAGTCGGGGGGAAAACCCCTTGGGTCAGCCAAGGGTGATAGCGCACGCCTACCTCGCATTGAGTCGCTTAGGGAACCCTTTTACGCATGCCACGAAGAGGCCGTTTATCGGTATGAGGGTAATGGGCAACCAGACCTTCGCCCCGTAGCCCCTCAATGGCTGATGCACCCATAGTGGCCGTGGAAGGCAACAAACAATGACAGCAATCGCTCAACAATCGGTGACAACCCCCAACCGTCAGCCCGAAACCAGAAACGAAAGCTCGGTGGCACATTATCCCAGATACCGGACCCCTTCACCACGGAGCTCCGAAACCTGAGAACAAGGTCCATCCGGTCCATCCCCATCCCCTCCCAGCCTCATCACCTGGCCAGCAGCTATGGCCCCCAGCAGCCGGTCCACCACTGGTCGCGCTTCCATGTCCCTGCAGGTCGACCGGGCCGCAGCCGACCGTGAGGCAGTCTCCCGGTGGACCAGCAGCTCCTGGAGCAGCATCTGACCCACGGGTCGCCCCACCAGCTCACCAAGGAGGACCTATACATGCAACATACATGCAGGGGTACGCAAATCCACATTGATTGCCAGTCCAGTTGCTTGGTAACATCATAGGTCGGCCTAGGGGCCCACCACAACACCGGGAGGTAGAGGCACTGTATCGCTGTTTGGGGGGTTTGGGGGGGTTGGAGGGGGTTGGAGGGGGTTGGAGGGGGTTGGCGGGGGTTGGAGGGGGTTGGCGGGGGTTGGCGGGGGTACCTAACCTAACACAGGTGGGTAACGCTGTATGCAGACGTGGAGGGTGATGTTCCGCCTTCGAGTTCTCTACATAGAGGAGGGGATTCGGTGAGAATGAAGGACGGCACATTCCAAGCCTTCCAAGGTGCCGGCAATATATTTGGCCGTATTTGGGACCGCTGTTAAGGATATGAGGAGTTCCGGAAAGAGAGCTTGAGAAAAGATACAACAAGCTCTGGGCCAGCTCGGAGCCTGCTGCAACCCAAATCAATTGCCCAGCTCCAAGAATACTCTACATATAGAATACAATTCAGCGCAATGACAATAACACCCCATGTAAATGTTCACTGTCGTACTCGACGCACCCGGGACCTCTTGTTCTGGTAGAGTACGGCATCCCTGCGGCACGCAGCAGGCACAAGCACCACAACGGGCTGGGATCGACGTAACAGACAGACAGACAGACAGACAGACAGACAGACAGACAGACAGACAGACAGACAGAACCCAACAGCTGCTTGTCTGTCTTCTGGCTGAGCTGAATACCCCATGGGGCGGAGCAGCAGAATCACCCCCAGCCACCAGCCAGGCTTGCAGCTTGCTCGGCATTTCGGACTGCAATGGCAATACAAACAACTCATGCTGCTGCATAACGCACGCGGTGTTGCCGCCAGCCTTACACGAAGCTCCCAACACCCTACCTCGCCCCATTTGCCTCGCCATTTAGCAGCAAATCCTAACTTTCCGAGACACTTTCCAAGACGCCTCTCTAGAATACACGTATATACACGCCGTAGAATGGCGCTCACCCTGGGTACTGTACGACAGTCACCAAGTACGGCCCATCGTCTAGGACACGTAGCTGCAGGCCAAGTCCGTCACTGCCGCCCAGCATCGAGGAGATTTTCCCTGCAGGCGGCCCAGGAGGCGGCTCGGCGGCTTGCCAGGACGCGGGGAAAGCTGGTGCCGCTGCCGGCGGGCCCCCTTCAAGGGTGCCGGTAGCTGCTACGGCCTTGGGGGTGGTTGCCGTGACGGAGGCCTTCTGGGCTGGCGCTGCGGACCATCCATGAGCTATGTGGCAAGCTACCTCTGCGGCTACTGCTACCGCTGCTGCTGCTGGTGCTGCTGCTGGTGCCGTCTCTACGGCCGAAGCTGCTGTAGTTGCTGCAACGCTGAGTCCTTCCATTTCCCGGGTAAATACGGCTGCACCTGCACCTGCACCTGTCGTTACCGCTGTGCTTGCACCTGCGCCTGCACCTGCTGTTGACGTCTCACTAGCTGCTTCACGGCCAGGACTCCTAGGAGAATGTTGGGGCTGCTGCAAGTCGGATCGTGTCGGGCAGTTTGCGGCGTCCAAGCGACCAGGCAACTCCGCAGAGGGTGGGAATGCAGAGCATGAGGTGGTTATGCACGGCGCTGTACAGATGAGTACGGCGGGACGAGCTTGGCGGCATCCGTCCGATGTAGCAGCGGGCTCGACCAGGCAGCTTTGAATCTGCGACAGCAGTGCGGGTTCGAACCCGTCCTCAGAGAACAAAAACTGCCCGCAAGGCGTTGAGGGTATAGGCCGTGGGGTGGATGCATGGAATCTGAGTGCCCCTGGTGGTCTTGGGGCCGGGCTGGCGATGGCGAAGGTGTTGGGGGTTCATGAGGTCTCAGAGGTCGGGGGCTGGACAGACTATCTATGCGTGCATGTGTGTATCTGTGTGTTGGAGGCTGGACGGCAGGAGGAAAGGAGTGGTAACGACGGCTACTGCGGCGGCGTAGTAACAGCACCACGCCTCACAGATACAAAAACGTCCATTGCGGCATAGGACCCGTTTTTATTCAAGCCACGTGGATAGCCAGCTTTTGGATGATCCGCAGTGAGGCCGGGGCACGCGCAGTACCAATCAGCAGAGAAAAGGCAGTCACGATCCGTAAAGCTGCTTCCGACACATGCACTTTACGGGATGGAGTTATGTAATTATGATTCATGAATCTTATAATCGCAATAAGAATATTCTCGCTTGCGTTATTACTCTATCCAGCGGTTCACTTTCCGAAGTCAGAGGCCCGTTAGACTTCCTACAAATCGGTCGCCGAACCTAGAAAAAACATATTGAGCCACTGAAATCCCGAAAAAACTCTCCAGCAGCCAATGAGCATCTACGATTTCCTCTATGTACCATCAAGTTGCCTTGGTGCGTGCCGTCGTCCGCGACCAGCAACAGATGCGGCAATAGCGATTTCCCCTCCACGTCCTGCGAGTTGATCTGCAGTTGCAGCTGGAACGCCTTGCCTTTGGCAGCAAACCTGCGGCACGAACCAGGATAATCATCGCAAGCGACAGCCTCCGGTAGCCTGGGACGCAGACCCCCTGGTGCTTGCCTTGACGCTGCAATAAGCGCATGTAATGCCGCTGAGTCTGTGCTCAACCATGTGTGGAGGGCGATGTCGGCCTTGTCCCCCGCTAGCAGCTTTGTGGCAGGGCCGAGTAGTAACACTGTACGCACCTGAGGTGCTATCAAATCATCATCCCTGTGTATATTTAAGGCTGATTGTCTTTGGTGCGATGGGCGGAAACACGACCCTTTACCTAGCCACAAAACTCGCTTTAATGTTGACAAAGGCTTTTGATATTTAGTAAGAAATTCAATTACGAGACCATTGCAGCGAATTGCCGCTTCCTTGCTTTGCGAAATAACAGGAAGGGAGAATGAACAGGGCAACCGCCCGTCACCTTTCGCACATGTTCTAGACTGAGCCATAGGTTCCATCGGTGCGTTGTAACATGTTCGTTTAAACACTGTTAAATGGAGGCTTCCGGGAAATGTCTGCTGCAGTACAGAATCGCCAGACAATCATGAAAACGCTTTGCAGTACAATACGACCCTTGCTTTTACCCGGCAGGATGAATTTGATAACGAAGCAGTAACAACTGTTTATGTGTACAGCCACCTCATCGACAGACAGCCCCTTCGCTGGAAGTGCTTAAAGTGACGTACGAGGCGGCTAAAACCCCATGAAAATGCCGTTTCCCTACAATTAAGTATAACAAAGTTTATTTTCGGGCTCAAATTTGGCCTACGTATAAGTTTACAGGTATGCTGTTATTGTCTACTAGTCTAGCCTAAGAAACGGGCTTTCTGCCGAACGCACTCATGACTTTAGAGTTATTATAATTCACCTGAAGCACTCAATTTTGTTCTCAGTTATTCTAATGTATGCAACTGTCAGTCATAGAGTGGATGACAAACGGACATACCGACAGTGTAAGTCTGCACTGATTGGGTTTTCAGGAAAAAATCTGTGTCCTCGCTTAATACACCAGATATTATGTAGGAATTTTGCCAACACGCGGGGGTCGCTATCGCGCATGAAGACTAGCGCGTCTGTATCAGACGCAGGCATCGGGATGCTAATAAGTTCACATGACCTGGAGCCTGCCCTCACAAAATTATAAACAGTTCAATGATCCTGCTCGGCTTGACCACGGCAATTACTCTACCGCGGACGTGTCACGTTGCCATCTTAAAGAGTCCGGCTCATTGCCGCTTTTGGTTGTGCAGTTTTCTGGGTCTGTTAGTAATGCCTGTTCTTTGTGTTGCCGTATCTGTTTCGTTCTGGTGGCTTTTCTCCTTCTCCTTTACCTCGCGTGTGTGTTTGCACGTCTGTCGTACCTCGGTTGCTGTTGCACTGGCTTCTTTCGAAGCCTTTTTCAACTTGGATTTCCTTGTTTCGTTACGGCGGGTGCGCTTATTGCTTTAACAAGCAGCGGATGTACCACTCACATTAGTATCTCAACGCCTGCGGAACACCCAACCCTGTTGCCAGCACCTCCTTGAGGTACGGCATAATTGCCTGACGCGACCGCCTCCGATGCTTGGAACAGCCGCTCGTCCGCCCCTGCTTGCGCTACCGCCGATCCCCCCTTGGATCGGCGGCTGCTCCATTCCTTGACCGTCACTTCCGGCAAACCCAATGACATTCCCACCCACAGCAACATGGCTCGCCGGTATCTTCTCGTAAGACATCGGTCCCTCCCGAAACTTGGAGGGTCACGAATGTCTTCCGCCGCGCTTTGTAACCATCCCTGTCCCTGAACAAAGGGCCGTCTGGGCTTCAATTGGCCGCAGCTAGGAAGCGCCGCAGCAATCCAACCAGGCACGCCTCTGTTGTCCCTGACCTGCACCAGAAACCCTCCTGGAACTGATCATTCTTCCGTTGGGCCAAGAAAAGCTCGGCTCGATCCCCAAACAAGTTGACTTATTTTAACAAACCGTTGTGCATCGTGTCAAATCTCAGAAAGCCCGAGTAGCGCACAAGCACGTAGGTGGCCACTGTCAGCTCAGGCAAACGGTGCTCTCCAGCTAACAACCCTCGAAAATTCTGCACACCATCTCCGTGAGTCGTTATGCTCCTTCCGATTCTTCACACCTACTCCCAAGCGCCGCTTTACTGCCGTGTGTAACGCCTTGCAAAGCGTATGGTTTGCCGGCTGGTTCACCAGCCCCGCCATTTCATGGTATGCGGCAATTGCCGCGCGTTCTGTCTTTACCACTGCATATGAACTACTGCCCTTTCAGCGACCGCCATCCCGTGATCGTATAAAAAGACACGACCGCCGGGTAGGCCGGCAGCGCACTGTACTGGTCCATATGCCCTGGAGCATTTCCAAGACCCTTGGTACCGCACAAACGTCGAAACCGGCGGGGAATCAGCCATCATCTTGTATTGGTACGTATGCCAAAGTCCGGTCCAATGGATGACCCACCCTGAGACCTGTCCACTGCCAAACGTCTTCCAACTGCAGCTCTGCATGTGCACACAAAGAGTACGCCCACTCAAACGGGATCTCGTAGAGTTCTGCGGCCAACCCAACCCGCCCACCCAGTGGATGGCACCCACCCTGCTCCAAAAGGACATATCCTACCGGCAAACACTCGCCACCTAAGATGCCACTCCAGGCAATACCATATCCTCAATGACCGCCGGCGACCACCGCCCCCGGATGGGCACCATAGCCGCCGCCAGATTGTCGAGCACCAGGCGGGAATGACCACATGACCTCCTGTGCCTTAAGGAAAGCGAATAGCCGGTCCAAAGGGGCAAATGCAGGGTCGCACTAACTATTTCCCTCCCCCCACGGCTGCGTTAAAAGTCAACCGCCTCTGTCCCGGGGCAGTAAAATAGCGAATTGAAACGCCCCATCTGCGCATTGCCATCCGATCTGTGTGAGGGCCCAATCGCCTGTCCAGGCTCCAGAACCACGCCGGATCCAACTTCCAGTGTCTGCTGTCGCGGGTTTTGCTGAACGCATTGGCGATGGGTACTGCCAGGGTAATCAAGACACCGTTAACTGCACTTGTCACGATTTGTACCACCAGCACGCATGCAGCAAGTAAGCATACGTGTACATATGGGGTTACCTGTCTTGCCTATCGAGGGGCGATTAGAGGGGCGCGGAACGGAAGCTGGACCACATGTGCACATGCGCATGACGTAAGGAATTAGAGCCCTTGGTGCGGGGCGTGAGAAATCAGAGCCCTTGGTGCGGGGCGTGAGAAGGCAGAGCCCCGGGTGCGGGGCGTGAGAAGGCAGAGCCCTTGCTGCCGAGAGCCAATGCTATGTTCCTATGGCGTAGAAAACAGGGGAGATAGAGTCCTGCTTGTCTCGTAAGAACAGGTGAGCAACAAATCTTCTGGCACCCACGTTATCGTAACTACTGAAACATATGAGTATTGGAAAGTTACCTCTTGTACGGTGAAGCAGTTTTTAAGGTTGCGGCTCGCCCTGTTCTCTTTGTGCAGTTAGAAACACGCGGCATGTTATGTGTTAATGTTATACTGGGAACTCGCGAGAGGTCGTAAGGCCCAGACGAGCCAGGAGGCGAGTTCTAGCGTAGTTAAAAAGAAGAAAGCGATCGTTTGGAGTATCGTTCCTTCAAGCAAGCAATCTCACGGCGGGCGCTAGGATGGCATGTTCCATAAGCTGCTTTTACCAGAAAAGCAAATAGATTTGGAATGTTAACAATCGGGCATAAGTTCGCCGTATAGCTTAGTCAGACTGTAAAGGTTTGCATTCTTCGTGTCTCCTAGGAGCACCGTTGTTTTTGCTCGTTGATTAGTTCGTATGACAGAGGCCTAACCGCAGCGCTGGTATACAACACGCTTGAGGTTGTTTGCTGCTAGTACATTTCGGCTGAGGATCGCCGGTGAACCGCCGGGTGCAGTAAGATGACACTTCCTTCCACAACGGAAGAACTGTTGGCGCTGCTGGACCGTAATGGGTGGAGTACAAGCGCGGTGAGTTTATCTTCTCGCTCACAGTGTAGATGCAGTCCTCAACCAATGAATATACCGTAACCAAAAGACAGCAGTTGCTATAGTTATAGCATATAGTTACAGTGAGCTTTCTTTGTACATTCATCTTATCCCGGACGGTCAACAGGCAGGAGTGCTGCACTCGGGTTCCGTTGCTTGCTTGGCACCATCAAAGCCACCTTATCGCTCTTTTGCCCCAAACCCCATGCCAAATAGCGGAAACTGCTGACCCTCCATCGGCCTCCATCCCGCGCCGCAGTTCAGACGGCACTTCGAACTTGCCCTCTGGCCAACAGAGTTGCGGTTGCAATACTTCGAACCGCTGTCACAGCAGCATCAGCAGCACCTGCCGCGAGGGCAGCAATCTCTGTTGCTACCACCGCAGCAGCAGCAGCAGCAGGTGCCCACACACCTTCCCGCCGCATCGCCGCTCCTCACCACTGCCGCAGCTGCTGCCAGCACCCGTATAGAGGCATCCTCCGTACGCATATGCGATTTGGTAGCGCGGGAAGCCGCCGTTGCGTACGGCAAGATACGACAGCATGTAAGGCAGACTCCACTGGAGCCATCTCCCTGGCTTTCTAGCCTCGCTGTCTCCGGATCCAGCCAGCAGCATTGTACAACAGTGTTGCTAAAGCTGGAGAGCGAGCAGCACACTGGTTCATTTAAAGTGCGCGGAGCTCTCACTAAGGTAGTCGTACATGGGTAGGTGCATGAGTCGTAGGAGGATGGTTGGGTGTTGAGTGGCTTTTGACCTCTCTCCCCCGGGGGGATAGCAGGCGGGCCACGCACCCTGCTATGTGCCTTCCCTACGGCGTGCCCGACGCCTGCTAGCCCACAACTCCACCCTACCTATCATATCGTCTGTATGTACACCACACTAGCACTGGCTGCGCCTCGCTCCCTAAGTAACATGGGCTCGAACACCATCGCTATCACAACCACCACCATCACCACAATAATTCCAAACACCTTCCCTTGGGCGTGCGGGGCCTACTTATTTTTGTCGGTTAGCCCCTTCCATGTTCTGTCGGCTTCACTTAATTGAAAAGTGACGCTTGGCTTGAACTCCTGCCTTTCCATGGAGGCTAGGCCCCCGCATGCTATACCCCGGCCCGCCCCAAAAGCAGCTGCTATCACTGCGGTCAGAGGCGCTCTCCCGTGGTGTCTTCACCGCCTCCACGGGAAACCACGCCCTGGCGGTGCTCTACGCCTGTGCCGCGCTCTCTTCCGAAGCTGCAGCTACATCCTCCGGCGCAACTTTAGTGTCAACAATAGCCGCGGCTGCAGGTGATGGCGACGTGTTGGCTACAGCGGGCGCTTCTACGACTCGTCAGCCACTGGCTGCAGCAGTGGCGGTGGCTGCGGGTGCTGGGACAAAACAGCAGCCGCTGCCACCCCAGCTGCCGGAGCCGCAGCCGCTCCAGCACCGCCAGCAGTCCGTACTCCAAGGAGAGCAACCCACAGCCGCCGCTGCCAGTGATGCTGCTGCTGGTAGTGGTGCTGCCGGTGGTAGCGGCGGTGCTGGAGTGAATAAGAGGCTATGGCTACTGAGACCGCAGCTGTACGTCCCGACTACAGCATCGCTGTTTAAGGTGCGTGGTCTTGCCCTGTCTGTAATTCCTAATCAAAAGCTCCTTAGGCTGTGGGTGTCCTGGGTCGAATCCACGCAGCACACTAGACCCATGGGTGTGAGGTGCCGCACACAAACATGCTGCATGCAGTCGCTCCGGGCAGCTTTTCAAGATACAGGTCGTCTGCTGAGGAGTCTGCTCGGCAAGCCGGCTTGAAGTATGTATGCCGTGACCAGCACAATCCCTGGCGCCCTCCACGTGCCCTCGTGTTGTTCATTTACGCACTATCTGTTCAGCTTGTCAGGCGAGACTAGACTGTCACTATGGACCCGCGGACACAGTGTCACAGTGTTGCCCTCCGTAACTGTCAGGTAACGATGCCGAATCGCCGGGATGGGACATAATAGGGAGCGGCAGGTTATAATGGGGGTGAGGGGAGACTAGACGAGGAGCAACCACCACTACTATGGCAGCCCGCTACCATCCCTGGCCCAAGCTGGATTGAGCCCGGCAGAAATCGGGGTGCAAGGTCTGCGTGCAGGTAGCCCCAACGAGCAGGTAGCGGCGATAGCCCTAGCAGCGGATGCTGCCCCCAGGCCATGAGAGAGGATGGCTGGTCGACAGGTCCAGCCCACCGGCGGCACCTCTCCCGAGTCCTCCTGTTTTTAAGTGGTGGCTGCAGCTGACTAGGAGGCAGAGGACCCCCTACTTCCACATTATTCTCATGATCATCACCATCGTCCTGCTCTTGCACTCCATCCACGTCCACTTCAAAGCTTCATGCACGCAGCCATGGGAAGCTGTGAAGTGGGACGTGCGGCGGTCTGCTGGTTGCACAGGGCCAGAGCCCTCTTTCGGCTTTGGAAAAACTGGAGGAAACCCCAAGACTCTGAACATTATCTATCTTTCATATGCTAAACGCATAACAAAGTTAGGGTATTCAAGTCCAAGTAGATGCCGCGTCCTTCACTCGCCCTCGTCATTCGGTGTGTCCCCGTTCGCACCCTCCTCTGCTGTGGCCAGCTGGCTGCCTCTGTGCCCCACCCCACAGCGGCGGACTCCCTACCATGCCACCCCCTGCTCCGCCTAGCAGGTAGCAGGGGACCCATGTCGCGACCCTCGCCAGCCGTAGTACGGTCTACTGTCGTAGCCAGTACGTTTTCTGTACAAATTCCAAAGCACAATCCTAAAATGTGCTTTGGAATCCTCTCATAAAGGTCTAATATTCAATCACGGGAAATTTTCTGGACAACAATACCTTTCCCCCCTCTGGGAAATAGGAGCTGCGGAAGCGCGTTAAGAAAGGGAACATCCATCTCTTCACATGATTCTGCATAAGGCATATACAAATAATGTGTGGCGCGGCATTGCACCACGGGCATTAGTTGCCAGATCCAAACCTGTTTGGGGCCTTGGATTGGGCTCGTCATTGAGGAAGCGTCGTGTGGGGCCTTTCGTGTGCCCCGCAGATCCGCAAGTTGAAGTCGCTGGGTGCAGAGCTTCACCTGTACGGCACCGATTGCCTGGAGTCCGAACTCGCGGCACGCGCCGCCGCCACGGCCGCCGGGGCCGTGTACATCAGTCCATATAATGACCCGTGGGTCATGGCGGGCCAGGGCACTATTGGCCTGGAGCTGCTAGCGGCGCGGCGGCGAGGACATCTGGATGTCGTGCTGGTGCCGGTGGGCGGTGGCGGACTAATCGGCGGCGTGGCCTCGGTACTCAAGGCGGCGGATCCGAGCATCCAAGTGGGTTATAATAGAGTCGGTTAATGGCAGTTGGTAGTTGGGTGGTTGTAGATGTTCACCCTGTGTTGTAAGATCCCGCTGATGGCTTGCCGCCCACGCATGCGTTCATGAAGATGGTTTCCACTTTTGAGGACATGAGGAACAGCTGCCGGTGGCGGCTGCCGGAGGAGTTATTTGTGGGGGGGGGAGGGAGAGGAGCGCCTTTAGCCGTCCGGAGGGTGCTTCCGGGGGCCCTGGGTGCGTGCCAAGGAGCAAGCCTTGGATGCGGCTGAAGCCACGGCTTACTTTTTTGAGATGCAGAAACGCGGACTGGGTAATAAGCTATACCTCACCTACACAATCCAGCAGCCATGAAGTCATGCCGGTGATCGGCCTGCAGGTGATTGGCTGCCAGCCCGCGGCCTCGGATGTCATGGCGCGATCCGTGGCCGCCGGCAGGATCGTACCTGAGGTTGAAGTCAAAAACGGTGGTGACGATGCTGACGGAGGCGAAAGCGGGTGGTCAACTCTTTCCGACGCCACCGCTGGCGGCGTGGAGTACGGCAGTATCACCCTGCAGCCGTGCATGGACTGTGTGGATGAGTGGGTGACAGTCAGCGAGGCGGAGATTGCGGATGCGCTGATCGGGTTGCTCGAGGAGCAAAGCAAGCTCGTCGAGGGTACGCCGGGCGGAAGCGGGATCATGTGGGTGACGGGTGGGTTAGGTGGTCGCGGGTGCGGTGGTTTACGGGGGAACCGCCACCGAGCGGTCCGCCACCCGGCGACGCGTCGATAATCACCAGGTATATCCGTTGGGGCCTTATGAAAGGTTGGGTTGGAGTAGGAAATGACGCGAATGTCATGGCGAGAATACGGAATAAATAACGGCGACCCTAGCAACTTTGTTACTTAGGTTGGAATAAATTGAGACCCGCCCTAAATGAAAAAAAAACACTGGGCGAGAGGCCCGACCTTCTCGCCAACCGGGGGAGGGAACGATCGGCCACAAGGGCCCCTCGTTCGGGCATACGATTGGTAGAAGATACTGGTAAGATGTCTGAGTTCCTGGTTAAGTGAATGGCCCGGGTGTGAGGTGGTGTTGGAAATGTTTCTCCTTGCCGTTGTATGGGGTTTTGGAGCTCAAACTACGGTTGCACCCTGCGTGTTTTGGGATGCAGGAGCTGCCGCCTGCGCGCTTGCGGTGTTCAAGCGCCTGGCGCCACGGCTGGCAGGCAAGACCGTGGTGTTGGTGTGCTGTGGTGGGAACATCTCGCTGCCCACGTTGCGGCGAGCTATGGACATGGCGCGGCCACCAGAAGCGCCGGCAGCAACAGCAACAGTGGATATGCGGACTACAGCGGGAGCAGCGGCGGCAGCCGAACAGTGAATTCGTTGATAGGAATAGCAATGGAAATATAAGACTCAGTTAGCACATTTAGTTCGTACTGAGGGGTTCATCCTGCTGACGGTGGCGGGAAGGTGTTCCCTGGAGCCGCCCTGCTGCTGGCCACACAGTACTGTATCACAGGTACCGTCTAACGTACCAAGGCTGGTCGTACGGTACATAAAGGTTGGGCATATTGGGCTTCATAATTTTTGGCGCGGATGGGAGCATGTGAATCCACCTGCCACCAGCCGGTTGATCAAATTAACAGAAATGACAGTGGGTGTGGGCGTTGTTGTGGGTATAGGCGTTTGCCGTAGCGGGGATCGTAGTGACTGGCTGAAATCGTGTCTGGTTTAGGGAGTAGCAACCACGTTCCTGTCAGCTGCATGCGCTTGTCATTAAAAGAGTTGACAAGCGTTGACTCGAGTCGCACGCAGTGTTGCGCGTAGCTTATGCAAAGGCAGCCGGGCCATAGAAATCAAATCATGAACCGCTTATAGAGAGGAACGGGAGGAGAGGTCTTACAGCTAACACTGCGCCAGCACCGGGAGCTTGTTAATCGTGTCGGGGTCGACGGGGAGTCTACGTTTTCAGCTACCGTGGCAACTAAGCCCAGCCCGAATCAAATGAAGATATGATAGCGAGTTAATTTGTTGGCTTTTTGGTGTGGTATCCTGCTTTCCTTGGCCTAGACCTCAGGAGGAATGCGTTAATCGACGGACGTTAGGATCCAGTCGGTTAATCCCGTACGCTGTCTGCCAACTCGAGATTTACTGTGGATGTGCTGTCGCGATATGCTTGCTCTGTTGGGCATAGGAATAAAATGAAATGTGGTGATGGCCGGCCTTTACCGCAGCTGTGGTGTTGTTCAACACGACAGGCTCTGTGAACAGCTATGCAACGACACGTAGAATTCCGAAAACCTCTTCAGCCCCAGGGAGGAAATAAATCTAAAGCGGCTGTCTTATTTCACCATGTACAGTTGTGTGCCGGTTGCGCTTGCAAGGCTCGCAGAAGAAACACGCTGTCCTGTCTGTTTCGGTGAGGCGAGAACGCGAGGTTTATCGCTGACTTGTATACTTGCGCAATAGTTGAAGAAGATGCGTCGTATGACTGCAATTTGGTCGCACTGCATGAGACCTTGACATTTCCCCGGGTCGTATCCAGGCATTCTGAAGGAAACCGTCACGTCTACTGTCTGCCTTCATCGCTTTTGCGCGGCGTGCATTGATAAGTGCCTGGCCGGAAGGTGGGTTGCGCGCTCACCTTGCCCAATTGTCTTGTCCTGCGTTGTGCTCCACATCCATGATTCTGAACGCCGCCTCCGCAGGCCCCCACAACACAAGGACTGCCCCGTTTGCCGCGCCAACCTGCACAGCAGACGCTCCCTGCGTCCGGTACGGTAGGCAGGACCTCTCACCTTGGCGACAGCTGCACACGGGGAGCTTGCTTGCTTGTTTGCCTAGCTTTACTGGGTGTTTCCAGTTGGGATGCCAAGTGACCCTACTGTTGAATTCCACACAGGTAGCTCTGTTCCTTAATCTTCGCAAGCTTTGCTCAGGTTTCCAACGCTGCTCACTATTAGCCTGCGGATCACCCTCCACCTCCTCATTTATATGCAATTAAGAGGGCAAGCACCGGCGCCTTCCCACTCACCCCCTTCCCCATGTAGGACCCGAATTTTGACCGTCTCCTTCGTGCTCTGTACGGCGATGTGGTCGTGTACGGACAGCAGGTGCGCTTTCCAGTTCAGCTCTGTGGCTCGCGTCATGCTGCTGGGAGGACACCCAGTGCCTGTTCCCTGCTTGTATGTTTCTTTGATGGGATGGTGCCAAAAAGGCCGTGTGTTAGGCCTTCCAACTAAATCTAAACATGGCACTTCGTCCATACACCGTCCGATTAAAGGGTTGGCCTACACGTAAGGGACGAGGAGCTCGGGGGCGCGCACCCAGACATACCCCGGCGCTGGCGCTGCTGAGCCCTTCACCCGGAGGCAGGATAACGACGACGAGGGGCACTGTGTGCATTTGTAGCACGCAGTCCGGACAGCCGGAAACAGCCGGAAATGGACCGAACCGAACAGCTGAACCCGATCTGAAACGGACTGAAACGATTCGCGCAGATAGCAAGGCTGGGCTTTGCTGGGCCGCGCCGGGCTGGGCTGGGCTGTCGCCTCCTTCCAGGCGGCTACCAATCCGTTCCGGAACCCGACGAACTCTCCCTCGAACTCTCTCCGGGAAATCCGGTGCTCCATCCCCCTTCCTCCGTCCCAATGCTCCCCGCTTCCCCTTCCCGCCCGTCCCTCTCTCGCCCCGGCAGCAGTTGGTGCTTTGGGCGTGTGTCGGCAGTTGACCCTTTGCAGCTTCTGCTGCATCCTTCATGCGACTCAACCCCCCCCCTTCAACGCTCTCCCCCCTCCTCCTCTCCCCTTGGCGTTGCGTTGTTCAGGAGGACTCCCTGGTGGCCGCACACAACCGGGCGGTGGCCCAAGCGGCCAGGGAGGCCCAGACAGCCCAGCTGAGCAGGGCGCAGAGCGAGGCGGCGGGGGCGGCGGCAGCGACAGCGGCGACGGCGGCTTGCCCGGTGAAGCCTGTGCAGCAGGGCACGAGCCAACAGAGCAGTGAACGGGCGGGTGAGGACCTGACTACTGAACAATCGGACCCTCGAGGGAACTTGCGAACCCCAACACTGTAGGGCTCCATTGTACCGGGGTGGTCATCAAGGGCACCCCGTTCGTCCCCCCGGGTGGTAGGGAGAATGGATGGACGGATGGATGAGTGGTTGGATGGGGAGTCATTGAAGGGGGGTCGCAACGCATCGGGGTCGGGAAGGGTACTACGTGTTCGCGGGTGGCAAGGTAAGCATCTCATGTTTGGCTGTAGCCTGACCAGCTTAAATCGGTTCGTATCCATGTATAGAACCGTTAGTGGGGACCACCGCGGTAGCACGGGGGGGTTGTACCCGTCTTTACGAGGAGCAGCACATGTTGAGTGCCGCAACCTAGGTTCCTAGGTGATGGAACTAAGGTAAATTTCCGCCTAGGTCTCCAAAACCGCCGCGCAGCATTGCGAGCTGCCGCGCGTGGGGGCTGGGGTTGGGTGGGTGGACGAGAGTGGTTCCGGCAGCCATTTCCGAATTCATGAACGTCCGTATCGTATTGGGTTACGTGGCGGGAAATCCCGCGCGCTGCAGGTAACGGCACCAGGCCCATCCACACTGCTTGCCCCGACATGACCCGGCCCGGCAGTGCCGAGGCCCACAACGGTAATGTCACGACCGAGTGTCCGGCTGGCGGTGTTCCAGCTCTTGCTGCCGGCGGCTCTGCTACTGCTACTGCTGCTGCTGCTGCTACACGACCAGCAGCGGCTGTAGGAGCAGCAGCAGCAGCTGCGACCGTGAACAAGCGCCTGCGGGTCGAGTGCAGCCATGATGATGGTATGGGAGCTCCCGAGTCGGGGATGGCCCGGGTATGGCACCCGGTGGACATTGCACGTCATATCTCACACAGACAGACACACAGACAGACACATACACAGGGCTCAGTTATGTTACAAACACAGATGCCACACAGGCGCATACCGGTACCGCCAGAGCCGCAAGGCCTCGCGTTGCTTCTGTCTTAGTTGACCTGGCCCCCTACAGGCAACCCCATCACCTCTTCGGCGTCTTGGGCAATAAGAATCCTTATCCGGGTTGGGTCTTCCTCCTTTTTTAACCCTTTCTCCCCTCCTTAACCCTCCCCTTTCCGGGCATCCGCAGCCGCCACCCCTGTTGCCAAGCGCCACCACCACCGCCATCACCACTACGACGACGGGCACAAGCAGTACGACATTCCCCCTGACAACAGGGGAGCAGCAGCACCGACGGTGACGGTGCCATTATCGTCACCGCCCTCCCCATCGCTGTCTCCGCGACCACCGCAGTCCCGTAGTCCCCACGGCACGCGGATGAGGGCTGGCGGGACAGCAGTACCTGTGGCCATGTTGAAAGCACCGCCGTCATCGCCGTCGCCATCATCACCACCCGCCCATCTCACCCACCATCCCCGGAGAGGACCGCGTTCTGCCGGTGCGGCAGCTGTGCAGCAAGTTGAGCCAAATGCTGCAACGGCAGCAGCAGCGATGGATGTGGCGACGAGGCCGGCGGCGCCTCACGGGCCGCTGGCGGTTCCGGCGGCGCGGTCGGCTTCGGAGCTGTCCTTTCGCCACCCGGGTATGGTAGTGGTACGGCTGCAGCCAGCGGATCCGACCGGCGGCGGCGGCGGCCCGCCAGGGACTAGAGCGCCGCTGCCAGCCCTGGAGAAGCCTTTCTTACTGTGCCCGTCTAAATGGACTGTGGGACACATCGCACAGGTTAGCTCCTTCTGGTTGAGGGGCTGTGAGTTGGGAGTTTCGGTGGGGTGTGGAGCTTCCGGACGTATAGTTCGTGGGGATCTGGGTCGTAGGGCGGGGAGGGGCGGGCGGGCAGGTGTAGGCGGGGAGGGGTGGGCAGGGAGGTTACTGGAGCACCGGACGGGGATGAGGTGGGGTATGTTGTGGAGCTGGCCGGTTGGGTCGTAGGGGTGCGGGGTACCAGTCGTGAGGTCAGGACTCCAGCTCCTGAGGGCGTGTCCCGTCTCCTGTGTCCCGCTTCATCTCCCTCCTGCTCCACCAACCCCGCTTATGTCGGCCTTACCCCCGCAACCTTTTTACCACCCGTTAACCTGCCGCGGCCGTGCAAAACGTTTGCTTTCCTTTATATCTCAATGTTATGTATAGCCCTTTTTATCTGTATGTGGTGAACTCGCACATCCCCTAAGCCCTGACCCTGACCTCCCGCTGCAGCTTCTTAGCCAGTGGATACAGCAGCCGGGGGACGTCGGTCCGTCCACCATGCCGGCTTTCCCCGCTGCCACTGCCGCAGCCACCGCCGCCACCGCACGCATCCCGTCCGCCGCCCTCCGGCTGGTCCCCGCCCCCGGGCAGCTGCGTGGGGCCCGCCGGCCTCTGCGCAGCTGCACCTCCCTGGGCGCACTGGCAGCGGAACTGCCGCAGATCTGGGAGGAGGGCGGCGGTGGGGGCAGTCGGAGAGGAGCTGCGAGCCGCGGAGCAGGAGGCGGCAACCCGCCGCTGGTGAGCTGGTTTGAAACAGATGGACAGCGGATGAAGGGGGAAAAACAGGGCAGTGCGAGGAGGGGAAAGTGTGTGTGAGAGCGGCCTTTCGGGAAGGGGTAAAACGGGAAGTTCTGCCCCGCCTCACCGTCTCCGCTACCCCACATCAGCCGGGTTAGGACCCACCTAAACCCAGCTCGCCGGGTGTTCGTTTGTCCCCCGCCGCTTAACCCCCTGGCATGGAAGATTGTATTGCGTAATATCGTTAAACAATACAAAAGCTCTGCAGCCCAGGAGGAGAGTACGCGGCTGCGGAGGGCGGTACCGGGGATAGCGGTGCTAGGGTAGCGCTTTCCTAGGGAGAGGTACGTAGGATGGGGGGAGACCGTGTCCACAGGACTTGGACTTGGACCGCCGATGGGATCCGAGCTGTCTTCACCCGACGTCCCCTCCTCGCCGCCGTCCCCTCCTCTCCTGCCCAGCTGGTTCGGTTTCCTCGACAGGCCTCTCCGCCTGTGTGTTTCCTTCCTTCTCGTCAGTAAAGGTCGACACATGATGAACAATTCACCGACTTTCCGATACACGATATCGCCGATGACATCAAGCGTCCTCCCGGCTCATCAGACTCACTTCTTTGGGGGACTCCGAAGCCGTTTATTTTGCTGCTTAAGATGGTGGAATTAGGAATGGTTGAGAAGTGTGCTTCGAAGTGTGTGTGCTTCAAAGGGAGCACCACCCTTCCCTGGACCTGCGCCATACCCTCATGCACGTAGCCGTGTATGAGGATGGATGTGTTTGCTGTGCAAGTGCATGGAGTTGATGGACTGTTGCGATGCTTCCGCTGCCTGTACAGGTATTTTTGTACTCATTGGAGCTATCATCAACATGATCGCTATCGTCATCGTCGTCAGCATCATCGTCATTTGGTCATCCTTGTGATAGCGCTGCAGCGCTAAGTTGTCGTTACAGCGCTACAGAAATCAGCTTTTGGGCTTTCACTTGGATCCCCAGGTGCACCTGGATCCGCCTTGCCGCGGGGTTGTGGTCCAAGATGTTCCAACACCTTCCGGGTTGGCTGTGTCGAGTCAGAAGTTGGGGACTCACAATACAGACGGAACAAAATGGAGAGGAGTTTGGAGGGCAGCACCAAACCACAAGCGAGTGACAGCTCAGCCGAGCAAGAGTCCCACTGCGATGCGGAAGAGACCCCAGGTTATGTTCGTTATCTGGTGGTTGCTGGTCTGCAAGATCACGGATGGCCATGAAGCTAAGGAGGCTAAGGAGGCCATCACCAACCTCTAGCTCTGCCGATGCTCAATGAGGGTTTCCCCCAAGGAGCGCCAGCGCTGCCCACCCAGTGCTGCCCACCCATCCGGGAATCGACCTGCCTTCCCAGGCATCGGTGTAGGCACAGTGTTGGTGATGTTTCTGAGGAATGATGGATTGAGTAAAGGATGATGCTGTGTGACTGCGTACCACTGGTTTTTCACTCCACAACCGCTTCTGCCGGTTATCGAGAACTGATGCAGCCCCTTACTAGGTGCAGTCAGCCCACCACCACCACCACCACCACCACTAAGGACCCACACGTGCGTAAATCGCAAGCATGTGGCCATCTATGTTTTTGCCAGTCTAGGAGAGCCGTCCCCTGCTGTCGTAGCTACCGTACCTTCGTAACGTGTGGAGGAGTTCTGTGCGCGGACTTCGGTGCACACCGAGGACCCAACTGTTCAGCAGTTGTGCAAACCAAAACAATACATTACAAATGATGCCCGGCACCTGAGGTCCATTGGCCTTTGGCAGTTGGAAAATACGCACAATCCGGAGGCACGAGACAACTATACCAGCCGCTGGTCGCTGGAAATCCAGTGCTGCATTTTCAGACTTCGTTCCGACACCCCCTCCTCCAATGAATGCCAAACACTGCACACGTCCTCATCACGTCATAGCACGTTCCCGCCTCCTCTGGAGAAGAGCCGAGACTGGACGCAGCCTGGAATAAGAACATCGCGTCTCTTTTATAAATCCGCGTCTTTTTTATAAATCCCTACCCACCCGATGAGGTAGACACCACCCCGCGCGCATGAGGTTGCGCACTAGCAGTTGCGCACACCTCCCGACTGTTCCAGGCTCCCAGCCAGACCCGCCCAGCACCTGTGTCCTCATGATCGTCACTCATTGGCTCCGTAACCTGCCTGGACTGCGTGCGAGCCAGGCAGCAATCGCGTGTCTGAACCCGACGAACCAGGAGACAGGGGCAAAGTACCAGAAGCAACAAATATTTCCGTTTATTCAGCAACCCGTCCTTATAACACGCAACGAGCCCACGTGAGTGAGTGCACCTCGGCACATTCCAGTGCAGCATTAGGGCTGTCGTCGTTGTGTAGCTTGAAGGGGCCGTAAAGGGGAGATAGGCCCAATGGCCGCTGCCAGTAATCGCATTCTATAACGACTGTACAAAAAAAGTACAGAAAGCAGCAACGGGAAGGAAGCCAGTGCAGCGGTTCCCAGTCTTCCGGAGTTCGCTGTGTTGCGGGGTGCTGATCAGGTAGATGGACAACAAGCACTAACCGTCCGCGTGCCAAAATGCGCAAAAAGCCGGTTTCCCCCCCCCAAAAAAACAGGCAGCATCGCGCACACGCGCGCACATCCATCACATTGCAGTGCATCGAAACTATCGAAAAAGCGTATTCATTCAGTGGTGATGTACGCCAGGATGATTATCAAGTTGCAACGGTGACAACTCTATTCGCGGCTTCCCGCCGCACAGCACCGCCGTCAGCCACAATTAAACCACTGCCGCGCCTTTATACCGGTCCTGCCGTAATGTGCATATGCGCACTGGCTCCGCGATATTCAGTAGCGAAAGGATTAAATTTCAAAGGCCTGGTTGGTGTGGGCGTGCGGTCCGGTCCTCCCCGCAATCCGCCTATCCCAGAGTGCTGTGGCACGTTCGATACCACCGCAGGTACTCCACCACGGCGTTAGTATTACCGTACTAGCTGTGTCCAGTGGCGCTGGGGGGACGAAGCCCCATGCACAGCCGTACACTCACGCATGCAGAGCGGGTACACATACCTTGAAGCTTTTGGCTATTCCTGCACCACTGCCTGCGATAACTCGTCCAAAATTCCCACAAGGAGTAGCACAAATCGCATCCCGTCTTCTTTCACGCAAAAAGTTGATTCACACATGGACATTCAGGCCGTGAGCGTGTCCCGTGGTGTCCCCTGTCCCGTGGTTCGGTCCCATCTTCCTTCTCCCCAGTGAACACCCCCCCTAAACTGGAAGTACTTGGCACTAGGCAAGGGCCCTTCCGCAAAGGTCCGCTCCCCCCTTGTGAGGCCTGCTGCGCGGACGTATTGCTGCCATACGGCGTCTGGCCTTGCAAACCTACTTACTCCCCACCATGCGGCTATGGGACGTGTCAAACGGCAATACGCCGCTTACACAAAGACAACAGCCACTTGTTCCATTTCTTCGTAGTGATATACGGAATCATATATTGTGCACACGCTCATTATGCCTCCTCTCCTTTATGCTTTTCTCTCCTACCGCGCAATCCTGCCCTATACCTGCCTAGGGCCAACTGTACGTGTCCGTCTGTCTGTCTGTCTGTCCGTCCGTCCGCCAAAAAAGACAGATTTAACTACGAATGCATGTGCATGCACAAACGTATATAATATATGCCTTGAATTACTCTATGCATGTGAAGCAATATCATGCAGGAGACCAGGAGCTCGCAGATTCCAATTGCACCACCGCTTGACCCATCTTCAACTGATGGCTCCACCGTATCACCATAAGATCGCCCGCATCCGCCGTACACCGTACGGTGCCTTTAAGACCGCTGCATCTCTTTATCTCTCTCTCTCTCTCTCTTCTAAGCCTCCGCTATTCCTTCCTTCCTGGCTGCTGCTGCTGCTGACGATGATGATCAGCACGTATCATCGCGTAGTACCATACTCGCGCCCTCCGCATCTTGCACACCGCATTTTCACTCGGCTTCTGATTTGAACTAGCTAGCTAAAAGTAGCTATCATCATCATCATCGGGTATGTTACCCTCCTAACATATCCACCCGCAGTGGTGTATTACATTCACTGCACCCGTTTCCCCATTCGCACCCGTAATCCGTAAACGTGAAGTTAACAGCCAAGCCCTCGACCGCGAGATCCCCCACCTCGCACGATGGAGGCGAACGCCAGCCAAGCCAGCTGCAACAAAGGGCCCACACCGGCCCCCGCGCCCTGTCCAGCGTCCTATCCGGCGCTGCAGCTTCCCACTTCCCGAGCAAGTTCCCGGAGCATCACTTTGTTGTATTCGTGCTGCACTGCACAGCTTCGGGCCTTCTTCCACTCCACCCGCCACACCTCGTCCTCTACACCTTCCCCCCTACCAGCACCCGTCGCCAATACATCACGAAGCGGCCTAGACACCGGGCGGCCGGCGCCGGGTCGTCGTCCGTCCCGACATCGCCGCCCGCGGCCGCAGCCGCCGCGGTGGAGGCGCCGCTATCGCCGCTGCCCTCCTGGGCCCCCCCCTCGTCCTCCACAATGGGGAAAAAGGCGCCTCGAGGGGACTTGCTGGTTGGGGGTGGGAGGTCGGCAGTGCCGCCAGCAGCCCGAGTCAGCAGTAGCTTGGTGGCGGCGCCTCCGTCCGCGTCCGCCAGCAGCCGCCGACTCAGCTCCTCAGCCGTCAGCACCCGACCCGGGCGAGAGCCAGGAGAGCGCTTCACCTCCGATGCGCGTATCGTACAGGAGATGAGTCGCAGCGCCTGAGGCTCCGGAACCACCTGAGCAGCCACCCGCTCCTGCTGTGGTTGCTGTTGCGGTTGTTGGGCTGTGGCTGTAGCTGGTCGCTCCAAGAAGGGGAAGAGGGGCTGGGCGGAGGGGACGGATTTGTCCGGAGAGGAGTCGGCACCGGTGCCACGGGTTTTGCTGCCGCCACTGCGGGCGCCGAAGGAGAAGCGCCCAGACGCTAGCGGCACCGGCACCGGTGGTGACGGCGGCGGCGGCGGCGGTGGCGGCCTGGCGGCCGCAGCCGCATGGTGATCGGCGGCGGTAGCGGCACCTCGCAACTCCGTCGGCACCGGCAGCGGCGAGCCGGAGGGGGCGGCTGCGGCTGACGGGCGCCCTGATCCGTCGGCTGTAGCAAGTAAATTTGTGTGACTGGCGGCGCCGGCAGCGGCTACAGCAGCCAACTTCCTTGCGGCCATGGCGGCTAGCAGACGCCGCCTGCTGCCGTCGCTATCGCTGCTGCCGCGGGGTTCCTGGCCGCTGTCGCTACACGATTTGAGGGTGGACATCAAGCTGGAGGGCAGTGGGGAGGAGGACGACAGCGCACCGGGTCTCGGCGGGGCGCCTCCACCACTGCCGCCGCCGCGTTGCCCGAGCGCGAGTTGCCTCTGGGCTAGGCTGTAGCTGCAATCAGGAATGGCGGTCGTAGACCGCCGCAGCCTGCCAAGGCCGGCCCCGCGGGCCCCGTCGTCACCGCTGCTACCACCAGTAGCCTGAGCAGCAGCAGCTGCGGCTGTAGCGTCAACCCGACTCAGTTGCGACGAGCTGACAGAGGCTCTCAAGTGGGTGGCCTCCCTGCCGCCGCCACCGCTGCCTCCGAGAGTGCAGTCCGTGAGAACCCCGGGGTGCTGCTGCCGTGGCCCCGCCGCCATCGCCGCCGCCGCCTCCAAGCCCCGAGTCCTGCCGCCGCCATGTAGACCGGGTGGCGCGAGACCATCGTGCACTGTACCCGTTATCTGCAGCACCCTACTTGCCATCGTGTGGAGGCCCGGCGGGGTGCAGGTCTGAGCAAGCGACTCAAAAGTTGCCTGGGCGGCGAGGACGGGGGCTTCATGGTTGCCCCCACCATCGCCGCCGCCAACCTCAACGTCGTCATAAGTGGGCTCGTCCGGCTCAGCGGGATTGTTGCTTCCGGGCCATTGCGCCGGCCCAGGCGGGCTGCTCATGCTCAAACTGAAGCTGAGACAGAGTTGGTCATCGCATAAGGAGGAAGAAGCCGACGGCTGAGTGGGGCAGCTGCCGTGCAGAGTGCCGCCGCAGCCGCTGTTGCCACTGGCGGCAGATGCGGCTGCTGCCGTGGCCGCGGCCGCGGCAGTAGCAGCTGCGCTGGGGTTTTCACAGCGGATAGAATTAGCGGCCACAAGTGTCATGCTAGGGCTGGAAGGAACCATACCGGAAGTCGCCGCAAGGCAGCAGCGGGAGGTGCTGCTGGGGCGCCCGAACAGCAGCTGCAAAGCGCTGGAGTTGTTCCGATGTGGGTCATCGGTGGCCACTGCCGCCGCGCCCGGCGAGCCCAGGACGGATTGCGGGTCGGGCTGTGAGGAGGAGGACAGGGGGGAGGATGCAAATGCGCTAGGGAGGGTGCATGAAGTTGCGGTGCTACTCCCCGCGTCGCCCAACGAGGAGGTGGTACTTGACCTACTACGCCTGCGAGGACGGGAAAGCGGTCAACGGATTTGGTTTCAACCTACCGTAGGCTGTAGTCAGGTAGACTAAATTGCGATTGTACCCGCTTAGGCACAATGCTGCAGGTGTGTATGAGAATGGAGCAGGGGCAGGCAATGGACCATGTGTGGAGCCGTGGTCTGGATGACTCCAACCCTATTTGCGCTTGCCTGGATTGGTTAGCTAGCTCACCAGGCGGATGGACAACCAGTTCGAATAACAAGGATGCTGCGCTCCTCGGAAGCGAACTTCAATGTAACCAGGTTGTCCAGGTCCTCGTTTCTGCAGGCATCCTCCATCAATATACCCAGTACAGTATATCCTATGGGCTGCTTCTTCGATTGCAAGCCGCTGAACAAATCTCCTCTTTATGGAAAGGCTTTGCTTCGAGCAAAGCTTCGTCTTGCAGGACCCGCACAAGATAACATCCACCGCACCGTCTAGGAAAGCCCGGGCATGGATATTGGAAGAGACGGATTAGAATAATACATTAGGCTTGATATAAAAACTTCTTTCGAGCACAGGATATGCACATAGACAGTCGATTTGTTGTCAGGGTTTACTACTGTAGATTAATACCTTCGCAGGAAACATCATTTTATCAGCAAGATCTTCAACAAGCGCACTGCAGCATCACTATGAGCGCCGAACATTCATCATCAAGGTGTACTGCTCATTAAGCAGCCCCTCGCAGAAATGTGAGCGGTCGTACTCTGCCGAATAAACGGTTCGTACATCGTCCAAAAAAGCCAGGAGCGAATTTTGCCGCGCGGATGCGCGCGTGCGATTCGCAAAATGCGCCTGTATAAGTGTATATGAATTTTCGTGGAGAAAGGACGAGGTGCGCCAGCGCGTTGCGCAGGTGGGCATGTTGGCCACAGCCGCACGCGGCATGCAGGCTGGACTATTGCGTGGCTGCATTGCAGTAACTGAAAGCACCGAAAGCCTACGTCGTAGCTTGCAAGACTGGGCTCGTGAAACTGCCGCGGGAAGAGGAAGCGTCTGACGAAGAGGCAGTTGTGTGCAAGCAAACGGTCGCGTTTTTGGTAGTGCAACGTATACAGCACCTTGTTCAGAGTAAAGTCAAATTACAAAGTTGCGCAAAGTATAACATACATAAACTTAATTAAGCATTAGCTCCTGCTACGAGTCTATTGCCATTGCCATTTCTGTTACAGATATTGGCTGTGCTCTTACGGCCTGATCGATGAAAAGGCCGCACGTGCTGAACAACAAAAACAAGATACAGAAAACCTGCAACACGCGCTATTTATGCAAAAGACGATCCTGAGGACACGGATCGCCGGCCTCAAGTCGTACCACTTAAAACGGCCGTAAGGCCCTACGCCTTAGCTAACCCGGCTCAAGCTTCGCATAGCCCGCATAAGAACAGATAAGACGTTTAGAGCCTTGTCGGTGACATGGACGCCGCTGTTGGCTTGGAACAGCTATTTGCTGTGCATAGGGACGTGCCCGCGTTAGCCGTGTTGCAACAGCTCAGGATGGATTTCAGCCAGCAACAGCCTCAAGAGCTGCTGCACAACCACCGGGAATGTCTTCAGTTGGGCACGTGTAGTTTTGGTCGGCGGGGTCGAGCATCGTACGCATTGCGCACAGAAACCAAGGTGCAGCGTCTCTGTAACATCGCCAACATATCCGGTACGCGGTGGCAGGCTTGCCGAGCACGAAATGAAGGGGGGTCGCATCTCACCATTCAACTAAGCATGCATGTGCTCGGTTGAATGCTCGGTAGCATGCGAGTTTACCTATCAGGATGTTTGTTTGCATATATCCCTCCAAGCGAGAGGGCTTGGACCTATGCTGATGTTCGTTACAAGAAGTGAACTGAAATCTGATGCTACACGTCATGTATACGCGTTGCTTAGCTTGCAACGAGACGCGCCCACGATGAAAGCTTCAGCTACGCTCACAATACATTATACTGCCACACTATTCTCTCCAGTTCTACCACATTATATTTCACCGACGTACTTAGGCACCTTCCACATCACCATGCGTGCTTTGGAAACGCGGGCAGCTGCTTCACAAGGGCCCCCATATTTCGCCATTCTCCTGAGTTTCATGAGTAGGTCGTACAGTAAGTCATCCCTTGCTCCTCGACATTCCACAGTACCAATATCATGAAAAACATGGCAGGACGACAAATGTGTCAAAATGGGGGCATTTCCATACATTCCTGGAATTTTTTGCAGGACTTCCAGGAATGTATGGAAATGCCCCCATTTTGAGCTAGCGAACCATGGCAAGAAGCCTCCTTACTACCTAACAGTTGTATTGTGACATTCTGTGTCCCGGTTGTAAATTAAAAAGATGCTTGCTACCTGAAATGATGCATGAGCTTATTGCACCCTCACTTCTGTTTTTTTCGCAACCTGCGCCCTGCAAGAGGATGTGGACTGAGATGTCGTGAAGGAAGCGCTGTACTTCTCCTCTTTTGCACTTCAAGCTCTAAAAATGTACATGCTTGTACAAAACGGCGCGAAATCTTGTCAAGGAGGAGCAGCTTGATGATGAGGGATCACAATCATACTAAGCTCTATGCACACCCGCTGGCCCGGCCTGGTGCTTAGAGCTAGAAGCCATAAACCGATTGAAAGAAATCAAAGTTATTCATCCTTCCATTTACTTGATGGCGCTCGATGTTTTCATTTCAATGTACATTTTAAAAGCTGCAAATTTTAATTTGCGCAGCATCCTACGTGTTTGCCGCTTCGCAGGTACCACGTGACATTTGTCATGCGTCCATGTGGCCATCGAGGTTGGCTCGTACCACATAACATAAATTACCAGAAATTACTGAGCTGATAAAACCGGCAACTGAAGCATGTAGAGTGATCACTTTCCTTTCACAAATTATAATAGCTAATATCAATATAAAATGGTATGGATTTAAATACCTTCTGAAACCTAACAAATCAACTTTACACGAAGCCATGACGAAATGCCAGCAGGGAATTATTCTCTCACTAAATGCATCCTTGTAACCTATATGAAATTTGTATGGTACGTACGCACCGACGCGCATGTATCGAGTCACCGTCCATACCTTGCTATCCAAGGCCGCTTCTTCCCTGCCTTATAGAATGGTAACGCTGGTGGCTTGAAAACCCCAACATTAGCGTGAAGTCAGCGACCTTCCCTTTGGCTACTCCGTAGCATCCAACACCGGGCATGTACTTGGCACGGGACACCCTGCAAATAAGCGTCTGCCATAGCCGTGTCGTGCTGAGTACGCAACGTCTGCAGCTGCTTTAGCGACTGTACGGCGCTAGCACCTGGGACTAAGCATAACTCTCGTAAGGAACAACTCACATTACAACCAGCTGCGAGGAAGCTGCCATGGCCTGCTCTGCCCCAGCACCGCACGGTACCCCAGCCAAGATGACTTGACAGCAGTGGGCCAGGATGTGCGTAGAGGGACTACACGCGGGCCCTCTTAACCTTCCAGAAGTAAAGAACCGGATCGCGAAGCGCCCGGCCGGCTGCTCGCACACAGAGCCGCAGCAAGAAGGACCTGGGTGCACGGAGCCGGGGGAGGAGGGGTTCCCGCCATAAGCCAATCAGGCTACCATGGGGCCGGGGGGGGCCCACCAGGTTGAACTTCCACACCACCTCCCAACAGTCGATGGGAACGCCCACCGCCACCACCACAATTACAGGGGAGCGGAAGGTGGTCGTCTGCTGCGAGTATGGATATGGATACGGAGGCGCTATCTGCGCCGCCGTTGACACACATCCGTTCGAAAGGAGGGGGCTGTGGGTGGGTGGGGAGAAGTTGAGAGTATGTGGAAGCATGCGGACCTAACTAAGCATAGCGATGGCGGGTTCTGAAAAGGAAAAATATTATACTTGCTGCGGGCTCCATCAGCTGCGCAGAATGGGAAGGGTTCATCCATATGAGTTGGGTTACATGGACATCTCAGTATGAACTGGGCAAATTGCAGATCAGCAGCGAAACCAAATGCGGTTCGCGGCTGTCGTGGCCCCGTGTACCGGCAGTCAGGAAAGAACGCAGGAACAGAAACCGAAACAGGAGCGGCTGCGTGTCATATAAGCTTGCTTGCAAGAGGTGGGAGCTACGATATTCCTGGACCTCCAAGGACCACAACAAAGTGGCAAAAGATGGCTTCCAAAAAGCTCCACGCCAAATGCCAAGTGCCAAAACCTTGACTAGTAATACACAGGAGAGGGCGCGCACTCGCGCGCATGTCTTCCTTCCGAGCCTACCCCCAGTGCTGCCATCGATACACAGCTCCGAAACCCAAAATCTGAGGCCCTGGGGACTCATCCACCCCACCCCCCCGCACACACACACACTGCGCCTGCCAGGGGATGCCACAGTCACCCTGCCTTCCCTACCCCCAACTCCACCCCTTACATAGCCCTTACCTAGCAGGCCCGATCACCGGCACGACCAACGCAATGCCATGAATGCCACACACACACACACGCTCTGGAAGCAACAGCTTTAGATACAAACGAATTCCCTTCAACGAAGCCCATCGAGAGCCTCATTTGCGACGATGGCCAAGTCCACCCTAAGCCAACCCAGCAGACCTAGACACCTCCTAGCCAGGGGCCCTGCAGAACTCAATCGCAACAGCCGTTAGAGAGCACTCCCGGTCTCCCGACCAGCTCAGCTGCCCGCTGCAGTCCCCGCCGCAGGACGGCACTGGTGGGGTCCGCGGCCGGGGGGAGCGGCGGGAAGCAGCTGGGGAGCATGGAGGGGTTGCAGCTGCGGCGGGGGTGCAGGGTCACAGCGGCCCTGCAGACAGACAGACAGACAGACAGACGACGTGAGACCGGAAGGTGGCGGTGACGACCACAACGACCGTAACAGCGGCGGCGGCGGCGGCGGCGACGGCGGCAGTGCAGGTCATGGCGGGTCAACCGGGAATCGTCAAAGGGCAGCACACCGGTGATGTTGGGGACAGCATTGAAGGGATGCAAGATCGTAAGATGTGACGGATGCGGACGGGGCCAGTGCCGCTCATTTGCACCTTGGCCGCAGCGCACCGGCTGGGTCGCGCCCTCGTAAGCATCCTCCCCTCCATAATGTGCCGTACCGTACGCACACGTATACGCACGTACCTGTAAAAGGCAAAGTGCAGCAGCAGCCGGCGCGTAAGGCAGTCCTCGAACACGGGCGCCCAGACAGCAAAAGCAGGGGGGGAAGTCGAGGAGGCCGCGGTGACGCTGCCGGGATAGGACGAAGCGGTAACCGCGGCGGAGGGGCTGGATCCAGTACGTGGCGACGCGGCCGCCAGCTGTTCCGCCATTTCGCGCCCCAGCTGCAAAAACGTGTCGTCCAGCAGCATCTGGCGCACAACCCAGCCGAGTCATTTCAGCGGAAGGGGACATTTGAGCGCGGGGGCCGCCCCGTAAGGCGAAGGTCGGTGGTCGTTGGTAGGACGGCAGACCGCTGTCAGTCAGAGAGAGTCGATTCGGGGAGCGGAACTCCACATGCCCCCCGGAGCTGCGCGCCCAACACCCCCCGCCAGGTCCCACCCCGCACCGCTCCGCCCTCCCACCCGCAGAGTCCTCCGCCCCCTCCTCTACACACACACACACACACCTGCAGCTGCTGTAGCACCTGGGGTTGCGGGTCCGCCTGCCCCACCAGCGCGCACAGGGCTTGTGCGGGACATGAGAGGGCCATGGCGGTGAGGGAGCCGTAGCGACCAGGGTCCACCGGGCTCGCGGGGCCGGCACCGGCACCGGCACCGGTAGCGGCGGTGGTGGTGGCGGTGGCGGTAGAGAGGGCGGTCCTAGGGTTTGCTGCTGGCTGCGTGAGGACTTGCCAGGGGGGGGCCGCGAGGCACAGCAGCGGGAATCCCCGCTCACTACCCTGCGAGGGAGGGGGGAGGGAGGGAGGGGGGAGGGAGGGACACATATGAAAGAATCAAGGAAACAACTTCTGGCGTCCAAGGCACCAAGGAGGGAGAGGGAGAGGGAAAGGGTATGGCTTGTTGAAAACTCTTAAGTGTCCCAAAGTGGTTTGGGGGCTGTTTGTGCCCATGGTTGCATGGATTCGGTAGGAGTGCTCGGCACCACATGTACGGCGCCTCTCCCCGTCCCTCTCCCCTCACCTCTGCCCGCTCTTAGCAGCGCTTCGACACCCCGCACCGCACCCAGCTGAATCCCCTCCAGCCAAGCCAACCCCCCTCCCACCTGCAGCTGTCCAAACTCCGGCCCCATATCCGAGTCCAGCACCAGCAGCAGCAGCCGCCGGGTGCCCGCCAGCAGCTCCCCGGGGGACAACAGACCGTCAGCGGCCGAGGCAATAGCCGCACCCGTAGCACTGCCGCCGCCCGCAGGGCTGTCGACACCTGCATGTGGCCGAGGAGGCTGCTTCAGGGGTGCGGGCCCTGGAGCCGGGCCGCCGGGGACCAGGGCCTCGCTCGGGGCCTCAGGCTGGTGGTGGGGCTGGGACTGGGGCTGGGGCGGCGCGAGCTGCTGGAACTGGTGGCTGTGGCGGGAGCGGTGTGCGGGGTGCGCAGGCGGACAGAGCAGTAGCTGTCGCAAGGGGAAGGTAGCGGCCCGCGCCACCGGCCCCATCGCCTCCGTGGCCACTTGCCCAGGGCCACCTGCAGCTTCCTCGGCTCCTGTACATCGCTGTACGGCATGTACAGCACTGACGGCATCGGCCTTGGCCCCGGCGGAGCTTTGCGTAAGCAGCGGAGCGGGCGCAGCGTCCGCCGAAATGTACAGCAGCACGAACTGGTCGCCGGCAGCGGCCTGCTCCAGCCCCGCCGTCACAGCCAGCAACGCGGACAGCAGATGCTGGGCGGTGGGGCGGTGCAGCAGCTGCCGGTGCGGGTTGCGGCCGGCGGGGGCCCCGGGCGCGGGGGCCGATGAACACCGGCTGCTGGGACCCGATAAGGGCTGTTGCTGCTGCTGCTGCTGGTGCTGACTAACTGAGGCAGCTTCAGCTGCTACAGCCTGCGAGGCTTCGTCAATCCCAGCGCCTCCATCCCCCGGGCCCTCCGCTGGCGGCTGTGGCGGCGACGGCGGCTGTGCGAAGCCGTCCTCAGCCGGCGGCACCAGCTGGGACGTGGGGGATGGCAGCCCGGGGGACACCACCGCCACGCCGGGGTTGTCACTGGAGGGGGGAAGCCCCTGCTGCTGCTGCTGGTGGTGGTGGTGGTGGTCGGGGTAGCCCCGGGCTCCCGCCACCTCCGTGACAAACCCCCCTCCTTGCCGAGGGGGATCCTCTCCCCGGTGCTGTTGCTCCTGCTCCTGCTGCCACTCCAGCGCCTGGGACATCCTGTAGAGCTCCAGGGGCAGCTCAGCCACCTTGACCTGGGGGGGGGAAGGAGGGGGGGCGGGAGCTGTTGGGGTGAAACCGTGTGATGATGTCAGATGCAAGCAGCAAGGAAACCGACGCAACCATACACGTCAAAAATACTCGAGTGCTGTAGAAGTTTCCAAAGCGATGAGGGGGTAATTGCCCGGTACCGGGGGGGTGGGGTTGGGGTTGGGGTCGAAGCCCGTGGTGGCGGTGGTGGTCGGGGGGGGAGAGAGAGCGGAGGCGCGAAAGACGGGAAGTGACGTGGCGTGAGGTGTAGAGATTAAAAGCGGAGATATGTGCCCCAAGGTGAGCTCCGAAACACCTCCACGGCAGCAGCGGGAGTGTGTGTGTGGGGGGGGGGGCTGAGGCGTGCTGAGGAGCAGCGGAACTACTAAAGACAAACAGGGGGGTGCTTCACCCGGAAAACTTCATGCCCATGAGGACTGCCGTAACAGCCGTACCTGCCGTGGACGGTACGACACCAGGATTGCCTCGGCCAGCCTCGGCCGATGCGGTGCACAGGTCGCCGCGGGGTCGTTGGACCTGAATGTGGGGAGAGGTGGGCGGGGAGGTGACTGTTGGGGGAGCTAGTGGCAAGAGGGCAGGAGCAGGAGGGGGCGTGTACACACGCGAGCGAGTCTGCGGGCGGGATGCATGACGGCTAGGACCACCCGGGAATGGCTCCCGGCCGGGGCCCGGCCACCAGAGCTCCACACGGCCCCCAGCTCGCCCTCCTCTTCACCCCGCACCTTGCATCTGCACCTGCACGTTATGACCCGTGAGTAGCCCCTCTCGCTCGCTCCCACACGCGACACACACACATAACGGGGGGTCGCATTCCCCCCTCCCTCCCCCCCCACCCACCCTTACACCTCACCTGCACCTCAAGGGAGGTGTGTACGACACCTCCAGGCTGCCCGGGCTCCTAGGCAGTGGCATTGCGAACTGGTCCGCAGCCATCAGCGAGGATACCTCGTTCACCACCAACTGGGTGTGTGTGTGTGGGGGGGGGTGTGCAGGGAGGGGGATATGGGGCCACTTTTGAGGATTATACCCACACGCCCATACACATACACGTACACGTACACAGCCACCTCTACCGGCAAGGAGAATAGCAAGGACGTCAACCAACCCAAGGTTTGAGGGGGTTGCAGGACCTGGCTGGCTCTTCCTTTGCGCCACATAGCATAGCCGCAGCTCGTCGGCGTGAGGAACGGAGTTGTGGAGCCCGGGTGGGTACCAAGAAGATGACACACACACATACACACACACCTCTTCCCATCCATCCTCCTCCTCCTCCCCACTCCCCTTTCCCGCAGCATCTATCTTCTCCTGGAGTACCCGTCTGGGTATCTGAGTATCCACTAGCCGGTGGTTCGTCTTAACCCCCCTCCCTTCCCTCCCCCTGGCCGCCTGACTCGGCCGTACACTCACCATAGTCCCCCTCCTCCCCGCTTACCACCCTCCTCCCCGCTTACCACCCTCCTCCCCGCTTACCACCCTCCTCCCAGCCATACACACACACACAGTGCCATACACAGCGGGTCTCCCCCCTTGCACTCGTCCGCCTGCCATCCCCACCTGCCACTCCTGGGCCTCCGGCGAGGAGTACTGCAATATGTACGAACTTACGGAAGCCTTTGCGGTACACGGTGAGGAAGTCAGAGGGAAAAAGACCACCACCACCACCGCCACCATCACCACCCGGTCAACGGTGCGTATGTAGCCGGGGAGGGGGGGGGGGAGGGGGTGCAGGGGGGGGGGAGAGGGGGAAAGAGGATATGCCGGGGGAGGTCAGGGAGAGGGACTCGGTCAAGCGCATTGCGAACCCGGTCACCAGACCCGGTAGGGCCCTCCCCGGGGGAGCCCCACCCAGCAAACCCCCAACGGGATGGAAAACACCACAGGGTCAGGCCCTGATTGGGCTCCGCCATCCTTACTTAAAGTTTAACCACAAACCTAGCCTGGTGGCCTAGCCTGGTTAGAAACATGATACACAAGCGCCACTAAACATTTCCTGTGGTCGTTCTGGCCGAACCATTCTTCCCCCCCGTGGCTGGGCGGTTTGAGAGGGTGTGTGTGTATGTGTGTGTGTGTTGCAGGACAGACAACCCTCCCCCGGGTGTCTCACCTAATGCGTGGGCTTCCGTACCAAGTCATTACCCACCACCACCACCACCATCAGCAGCAGCACCACCACCAGCTCCCTCTTACACACACACTCTCACGGGACGTAGCGCCCCTCCTCTCCCCCTCCCCCTCCCCCTGCCACACCTGCAGCTCCTGCAGCAGCTGCATGGCCTCCTGCGGGGCGGTGTGGTGGTGTCAGGCGTAGGGGTTGTCGTTGTGGGCATGCAGGGGTGGGGTGGGGTGGGTGGGGTGGGGCTATAACAGGGGGCCGAGATCCGGATCCTGGCAGTCAGCACCACCCAGTCAGCACTATCCAGCGGCCCCCACGACAAGCCGCCACGAAAACCCTTTCCCCGGCACACGGTGTGCCGTACCTCCCGGCGGTTAAGGAAGAGGCACACTACCACGAACCGCGCATAGAAGCGCATCTGCCGGGCCGCCGCTGCGGGGTCGGGGGCGGCCCCCGCGGCGGTGGTGAAGTACTGGCGGGTGTGTACGGCATCGTAGAAAGTGTAGCTCTCCAGCAGCGCTCCCGTGTCGCCGGATCGCAGATAGTAGTTGTAGTACAGCTGGCCAATTTTATTGGCGATGGCGCCCAGGTCTGAGCGCTGAAGGCCCGTCTCGAGTAGGGCAGCTCTGGCGGGCAGAGTTGGAAGAAAAGGGCGGGCAGGGGAGAGAAAGCATGAAAAAGTCGGGACAGGGGAGTGATAAAGATGATGCAGCACAGGGCATCATGATGCAGCTTACTCGTTGTGGCTTCCGTGTTGTGTAGGGATGGTACAGGATAGGGGAGGTGAAGCGGCGCCTAAGTTTCGTGGTGATCTTTGGCGACAACGAGTTGCAAGTAAAGGGATTTCCTTTCATGTATGATGCAATGAAGTTGCTATGTGTACCGGACCTCACGTCCGTGCCCACGCATAGCCATAGCTGACATGTGAAACACCAGCGGAAGCTTTGGGACCCTCAGCTACCACACATGCGAAATTACGACAAGCCGCAAGATAAGAAAAACAGTGAGTCGACGACCTCTCCCAAAGCTATTGAGCCCTACTGAGTCGCGGCGTCCACGCTCGTCCAGCTGGCTCATAAACCCTTTTCATAAAGCATGTCGCTCAGTGACATCTTACAGCCGTGCTTACCTGTTGCCAAGCTGAAATTGCCACAGGCGTGAAAATGAGTCGAACGCCTTGTGAAACAACGATTGTGCGGCGGGCCACGAATAGTCCCCACGTGTTTGCAGTTCCCGGAGTTTCACGAAGCGTTTATTCGCTCTTTCAAGAAGTACTTGAAATTGCTGCCTTGCGATCTGAGAATGCCTGTCCATTTCTCCGGCGGCGACAGGTAGACGCTCAACTCGAATTTTGGGCTCAATACATCTTAAAATAACTCGTAGATCGTCATGGAAAGCATAGAATACGATTTATATGTATTATACTACCACGATGTCCTTCCATTGAGGGAAGGCAACTGTCGGCCTCCGCCGTGCAGTCGAGAAGACCTCCGGTTCGCAAGTTGGCAAGGAACCGGCAATCTTCTGAGTTATGTTCCTAATGCAGTCATTGCTCGTATCGACTTGAGCAGCCTCACATTTGGGTTTCTTGTCAATTAGGCTTTTCTGTGGCTCACTAAGGCATAGTAGGCAGGCCTTGCCCGAGCGTGGATGGGCGCCTTACTTCGCTTCGGAATTTGATTTTCTCCGCGAAATTGTGCACTTAGCAGGCTTATAAAGCTGGAGCGGGTCTTTGAGGTCGGAGGACGATGGCTGCCAATACCTCATCCTGCTGGGCCAAGCCGAGCGGCTGACACCTGGTATGCCATAATGAGTATGTGATTAAGTACCGAATCCAATGAATATTCACCTCTCAATTTCTTTGGTCCGCTTAGGCCTGTGGTCGAGCGACGAACACGCCCTTATGGATTGGGTACTTGCAGGGGCCACGGCCGCAAGGTATGTACATTTAACAATCCGCAACTGCAATGATCTTTCTCTCTTGCCGGAGTACCCGAATTTGTAGTTTCCCGGAACACGCCGCAATTGCGCACGGGCGCCTTTGACCGCCACCTTCTTGGCTGGAATTTGAGACGTTCTACTTTTTGCCATTTTACGTCAGGCGCGACGAGGGAAGCTCACGGTTGCCGGTCATGCTAACTCGCCTGGCACGTCAACCGGACCCCTTCACCTTGCTGGAACCCAGCAGCGCATATCTGGCTGTAACCAGAGCTTATATTTGCGGGCCATGCTGCCCACGGAGCTTTGTGGCGGGATAGCCGGCGGACCACATGGCTCTTGCAGGCGGCCCCAGGGCCTCGCGGCAATGCTGAACCTCAGCCAAGCCGGTGCCAGCGGCCGGACAGCAGCTCTTCAGGCGGCCGCCACCTCCGAGCCGCTTGCGCCGCAGGCAGAGTCAGAGCCGATTTTCCTCCCTTCACAGCCAGACCGCAGTTCCGGCACCCGGCAGCGGCTGGTGCAGCTCGCGCAGCCGCCCCCGCGACGCACACAAGTAAGCTCTCGGTACTGAAGATCGGTTGGGCTGATGCCCCCGTTGACACGGATAATCGGGTATTACCTGTACGGCAGAGGGAGGTGGTAAGAGGTGTTCTTGGGCACCACCCCTCCCCCCTTACACTCCCCCACACATACACACAGCGGGGCCGTCAGGATGCCGTCGCCGACAGCAACTCACGCCTATTCTTCATGGGACGAAGACGGTGGTTTGGTCGGGGACTTAGCTGATGGGATGTGGAAGGCAGCATAACGTTCATGGAGGGGGGAGGACGTGGGATCGTCCATGGAAGGAGGGGGGAGCGGGACGGATGGATGGCTCCTCCTCCTCCTCTTCCTTCTCCACCTCCGGGGGTGCAACCGCGGTTGCGGGGTACCGTGCCGCGCCTTTGTTCCGGTCGTCGCGGCGGCGATGGCGGCGGTGTAGTGCGGTTCAAAAGGAAGCACACCTCGTCGCTGCTGTGTCTCAATCGCCGCGGCTGTCTCCTCTCTCCCTGTCTAGGCGGCCAGCTCAAGTGGCGGAGGTCCCCCGCGGGCCGGGTCCCCCCCTCCAACACCACGTCGGCATCCACATGCAACACCTCGGGGGTCACGGAGACGCCTCTGGAGGGCGATCGGGTCCACCCCAGCACTGCCGGCACTCGACAGAAGCAGCGGCGGCGGCCTCCGACCCAGATCGCCTCCGGGCCCTACAATTTGGTTGGGTGCCACGACCCACGGGTCGCGCTCCGCAGCTGGTGCTGGTGCTCCTACTGCAGTCTCCCGGGTGACGCGGCATGGAGGAAGTAGCAATGCTGCCGGCAATAGCGTCAGGTGCCCTGGCGGCGAAGTGGTGGTGTCCCTGGGGCCGCTGGGGCCGCTGCTGCTGCCGCCGTACCCTGGCGGCAACACGTCCCCCAGGATGCGCCGGCGGGAGCAAACTGGCGGACCCGACCTCGACACGGTTCGGGTTCACGACTTCCCGGAGGGAGGACAGCAGCACATGCATCATCGTCATCATCACCATCAGGAGGTGGAGGAGGCGGCAGCGCAGCGGCACGGGTTACGGCCACCCCGGGACCCGGGGGGTATGGCATCCACCACCACACGGGTCTTCCCCCCGGTGGGGATTTCGCCGGAGGAGGGCTCACCCGCAACAGCCGTCACATCAGCTGGCGGGGGGACTTCCTCCCTGGGATTGCCAGTGCCTTGGGCCACCGGCGATGGACCTAGTTTAGGAATGCAGGCGGGAGCGGGAGCGGGGTCCGGCTACTCGGGGGGCCCCGGTGAGCAGCGACATGAGTATTCCTCACCCTTCCCCGGGGGCCCCGGAGGGCACCTGCGCGCGCGTGTCGGCAGTAGCAGTAGCAGTGGAGGTGGTAACCTGTACGGGCTCATTAGTCGCTGTAGCAGCTGGCGGGAGCTGCAGCAGCTACAGCTGACCCACAGCGGCCACCTGCTGCCTCAGCACATCCCCGCACTCATGGCCGCAGTAGCCAGGCTTCAGCAGCACCATCGCCGCGGATCCTCACCACGACAACAACAGTACTCGCATCACCACAACCACCACCACCACCGGCAGCAGCAGCAGCAGCAGCAGCACACCGCCGAGGAGCAGCGGCAGGTGTTGCGGTACATGTGGGAGCTGGCGGGCAGCGCTCTGAGGTTGGCCAGGTCCCGAGAGCTGCCCCCGAGGAGTCTGGCCACGGCGCTGTGGGCGGTGGCCAAGATGCCACCGCCGCCGCCGGGGGAGTTGGAATTGGAGGCAAGCCCACCTCCTGTGAGTACGGGCGCGGCAGTGACGGCAATCACCGCCAGGTCCGCAACAAACACCGCAGCAGGCCCCCGCCACATGCACCAAGAGCTCTCTAAGAGCCGGGGGGAGGGTGATCCGCCGCTGCCATCGCCGCTGCTGCAACCCCCCCCGCCGCCGCCTCGTCGTGAGGAGTGGCAGCTGTGGGCCAGAGAGATGGTCCGTAGCTGTTGCTGCGACGATAACAACAGCAGAGGTGCTGGTTCGGCTCGTAGCGGTCGTGGAGGTGGCGGCGGTAGAAGCAGTTTTCCTGCAGCATCTTGGTCTTCTTCTTCCGCCTCCGCGCTGCTGGGCCCGGTTGCGGGTTTCTCCCCTCAGGATGTGAGCCAGACGCTGTGGGCGGTGGCCACCCTGGAGTGCACCCCCCTGCCCCGGGGCTTCCTGCCGGGGCTGCTGGAGGCGGCCAAACCCGCACTGCACAGCTTCGGACCGCAGGTGTGTGCGTTTGTATGTGTATATGTATGTGTGGGGAGTTATGTGCGTGCGTTGAGTATAAGACTTTTCGGGATCTGAGGGGCCGCAGCTGAAACGGAACAGGACGCATGTGTGTGTGAGGCGGTGAGGGGAAACACCGGTTGATCTGCTTCATGGGGCTTTGCTGCCGACCTCCCCCTTCCCGACGTCATACCTCTTCGTTTCACTGCGCACGACCCGAACCACCGGCAGTGGCACCAGTAGCAGTGGCACCAGTAGCAGTGGCACCAGTAGCAGTGGCACCAGTAGCAGTGGCACCAGTAGCAGTGGCACCAGTAGCAGTGGCAGCGCCGCGCCTCGACCTGTGTGCCTGCCGCCTCGCCCTCCTCGCCTGTTCCAGTCCAAGTCAAATACCCACTACACAGTCTATATGACATTCCCCAGACCTTCTTTTCCCCCCACTCGCACCTCCGCTACCCCGCCCCCTTCAGGCCTTCTCCAACACGCTGTGGGCCCTCTCTCGCCTCCGCTGCCAACCCCCCCCGGGCTGGCTGGATGCCGCCTGTGCAGCCGCCGCCCCCCAGCTCCCCACCTTCAACCCCCAGGCCCTCGCCACCACCGCCGCGGCACTCGCGCACCTGGAGCACTCCCCGCCACCCGACTGGTGGGAGATCTTCTTCGTCGCGTGTGCCCGCAGCATGTGGCTCCCGTACCCACACCACCAATCACCACCACCACCACTACCGCCGTCATCACCATCGCCGTCGTCGCCAACACCACCTGCTTTGGAACCCGCAGTAGCAACAGCAGCAGCAGCAATAGCGGCAGAGAGTGGCGGTGATTGCGCCACAGGCGGCGGCCGTACAGCCGCTGCAGTCGCCCCGCAGTCTCTGGCGCAGACCGTCTGGGCGGTGGCGAGGCTGCGGCTGACACCCCCCCCGGGTTGGCTGGAAGGGCTGGCGGCGGCGGCGGCGGTGGCGGCGCCCCGCATGAACGGCCAGGATGTGGCCAATGTGCTGTGGGCGCTGGGGGCCCTCAGGTTCCGCTACAACCACCACCGCCAGAACAACGACGAACAACAACAACAACAACAACAACAACAACAACAACAACACTACCCAGCATTGCGCTCGTCGTCGTCGGCGGCGGCGGTGGCGTCTTCGCCGCCATCCCCGACTTCGGCGGCGGCTTCTCGGCCCACAGCGGCACCTTCGGGTCCTCCCGGTCTGGCTCCTCTGCTGGCGGCCTGGCGGCGGTGCCTGGACTCCATGCAGCCGCAACAGCTGTCCGCGTGTCTGGTGGCAAGTGTGCATCTGGGGCTCAGCCTGGATCCAAGTCGGAATCCAAATCGCGATCAAGCTGCTGCTCCACCTGCGGCTGCGGCGGCGGTGCCGGACGATTTGGTGGCTCGTACACTGGTAGTTGTGGGTTGTCGGTTGGCCAGTTGCTCGGCCCAGGTGGTGTCCAACTCCCTGTGGGCGGCTGCACGACTGGGCTGCCGGCCCTCCAGCAGCTGGGTGGGGGCGGCGGTGGAGAGGTTCTTGGTCTGTCTGGAGGACGATGATGCCGGGCCGCAGGTGGGGAGTGGGGGTGGGGGGCTTGAGGGGGTGCGTGTACGGGTGTCTAGCCTCTTAACTGTGCTGGTTCGGACTGGGTGGTGGTGGAGAGGTGGCTGGGGGTTGGTTCCACGGCCGCCGAGGGTTTGTAAGGGCTCCAGTGGTCCAGGGGCCCGACGACAGCCATATGGGTTTGAGAAGAGGAAGTCCCTCAGGCTCCCCACCGGGGTGGGGGAGTGGTCCGCTGCCGCACTGCGTTTTGGGGCCGTAGGAGGTGATGTCGTCCCCTCCCCTGCCATCTTTCCTTTTTTACCGTCCCCGCCACATACATACATACATACATACATACATACATACATACATACATACATACATACATACATGCGTGCAGGAGGTGGCCAACGTGTGGTGGGCCCTGGGTCGGCTGCGGTGGGCCCCCCCCGCCGACACGGCCTCCGAGCTGCTCAGTCGTACTCTGGACCTGGCGGCAGGCGGGGACCTGCGCAGCGGGGAGCTGGCGGCGGTGATGTGGTCGCTGGGGCGGCTGGGACTGAGACTGCCCAAGGTGGGAGGCGTTGGGGGGGGGGGGCCGACTTGCCCGGGGGGGGGGGAGGAAAGGCGTTGGTGCCTTGACGGGAGGAGGCCTGGAAGGGCTTCAGCGCGTCCCTCCTCCTCTTCGGGGACTTAGCCCCGTTGCGCGAGGGATCCACCCGGGTGGTGCTGGTGCCGGGGGATGAACCCCCGATTGCGCCCTGTTAGGGCCCTCCTCACTTCCCCCGCCCACACCCCACCCGAACCCCTTGGGGGGCCCCACTGATCAGCCTCGCAATCCCCAGCAGTATCGTATACGTGCGCGTATTGCTCTCCCAACCAGCGCCTCCGCCGCCCTTGCGGATCCCCACCGGCTTGCCAATCATGTTCTCCCCCTTCCCTCCGCCCCCCGGGCCCCTCCTGGCTGGTGTAGCCGCTCATGGACCGACTGGTCTGCATCCTGCGAGCCTCCCTCCACGAGGAAGCCCAACAGCAGCAGCAGGCAGGTGAGGGGCAGCCCCCGCCGGTACCCCAGCCGCCACGTCACCTGACCCCCGCCCCGCCGGCGACGCTGGTGACGCTGCTTCGTGCCCTGGCGGCCCGTCAAGCCACCTCGCAACGGAGCACCGCAATGGCCCTCCTGGAGCGATCACTGCGACACATGGCGACGACAATCCGTGCCAGCGGCTTCGGGGACGGCGGTGACGGCGGCGGCGCCGCAGCTGCACGGCAGGTGGCATTGGCGCTTCACTCCGCCGCCAGTCTGGGTGTGCCGCTGTCGGCAGGCTCCACGGCGGCGGCTGAGGGGAGGGGGGAGGGGGAAGCCCGGCCCGGGGGGGGCTCAAGTCGCGGCCTGGCGGGTGCAATAATAGCGGCGCTACGTGCTGTACTGCCGTACGCGAACACTCGCGACTTGGCGATGGCGTTGTCAGCGGCGGCGGCGATGGAAGCCGTGGTGCCGCTGGGGCTGCTGGCGGCGGCGCTGCAGCGCGCGGGGGAGCTGTATGCCCGTGACAGCGCCACGGCAGCGGCGGTGTCGGGGTCAGCGGTCGACGACGGGAAGGATTCCACCCCTGTCTTGACCATACACGGAAATGATGTCGATGGGGGGCGTGCAGTGGCAGTGGTCCCCGAGGGTGCGGATGGAGCTGGGGAGGGCGGCGAGGGTGAGGTGGAGAGTGGGGCTGACAGGGTGCTTGGCTGGGTTAGGGGACGGCCCGACGGGAGCGAGGGGGTGATGGGTGTACGAGGAGGCGGAGGAGATGTCCGGGAAGTTGTAGACGGGGCGGGTGGGGATTTGGCGACGCTGTTGTGCAGTTTGGGTCGGCTTCTAGAGCTGCATGCGCGACGTCGGGCGGAGATGACGGCTCAGCAGCAACAGCAACTGCAGGATGCGGGGCGGCGGGGATGGCGGAGGGGGCGGCAGCAGCAGGAGCTGCAGCTGCAACGGCAGCAGTGGAAGTCAGGGCCAAAGCATTCCGGCAGAAGGTTAGAACGTGGTGGTGGTGGTGGTAAAGGCCGCAGTGGCAGCGGGGACGATAGCGCAGGTGACAAGAGCACAGGCAGCAGCAGCAACCACCACCACCACCGTCGTGTTGACATGGACGTGTATAGGGACGCTGCGGGTGATGTGGCCGTCAAGGCAGCGGCGGCGGCGGCGATGCAGGAGGCCCGGGCGCGGTGGGACGAGTTGCTTCGGAAGCGGCCGCGTCTGGTGGCGGCACGGACTGCCTTGCTACAATTCGTCCGGGTGGGTCTGGAGCGCTCTTCCTCTTCCGCCATCGTCGACGCCGACGGCGGCTCGTCGTCCTCTTCGCCACCGCCGCCGACGCCATGTCTCTCCGCCGCTACCTCACTACAGCAGCTGGTCCTGGGGCTGTCCAAAGCCCGTCTGGCCCCGCCGCCCCGGCTGCTGCGCATGTTAGCTCGGGCGCTTGTGGGTGCGGTTGGCGACCTGCCCGCCAGTTACCTGGCGGCCTGCTTGAGCCACCTGGCGGCCATGGGGGCGGAGCTGGACCCGCAGGACGCGATGGCGCTGGTCGGCCGGCTGCGGGCAGTGCACGTGGCAACAGCTGCTAGGCGGTCGGCCGGCGGGCGAAGCCGGAGCCGCGGCTGGATGGTGGCGGCGTGCGGCGGTGTGAGCTGTATGGTGGCGCTGTGGGTGCTGCGTCGGAAGGCGAAGAGGAAGACGCGAGTGTCACGAGGGGGAGCGGCGCGGGCACTGAGGACAGCCAGTCCGCGCAACAGAACGGGGAGGTCGAGGCTGCGGGCGGCGGCGGCGGCAGCGGACCCAGAGGTCATGCAACGAGTGGAGAGGGCGCTGACGCGACTGCGGGAAGCCGGGGAGTGCCGTCGTCTGGCATGACGTCGGTGAGGGGGATGCTGCCGCGCTGCCACGTACTACTGCCTTCCCACCATATCAGCCGACGGTAATATCAACCGACGCTTCGCAGGAAGGTTACTGGGGGGGCCTGTCTTGCTTGGCGCTGCCGATGAAGACGGTTGGGTAATGTGAGGTTTTGTAACTGTATTGTCATCCCACCTGTTCCCCACTACTAGAGTCGGCGTTTTCATGAAAGGTATTGGAAGGTTGGCTTTTCGTAGGCAGTTATGTTGAGGAGGGATTAGGGTATTAGAAGGGAGTGGCTTGGAATCACTGGAAACTTTAGGTGGACATGTCAGAATTAGGATCAGGATCAGGGGCAGGAAGGTCACCCGCCCAGTTTGACAGCTTAGGGTAGATGGGCACTGGAGAGCTCCCGGGGGCCGCCGGAACGGGTTTGTGTTGGATGCGTCGGTACCCCAGTCGGGGCAACCACGACTCCTTTTTTCTCTTGTGTGTTTTTATTCGTGTGTTTGTGTTCATGGTAATTTTGAATTTTCTTCTGAGTTGCGAGTTTGGTTGGCAGGCGGATGCAACGATACAGGAGGGTTCGTAAAGCTAACCAGCCGAACAACCGACTATGGTGGTAACTGCACAGCGGATTACGTTATCTGGGAAGGCCATGTTGTAACGTAAGCGATGCAGAATGTGGCAATGTATCGCTACAGCCATACAATGCCTCTGTCGCCTCCAACTATACCCATTGCTTGTCGCACACCGCCTTCCACAGCTACAAGAACCCAGCCCACCAAGATATGCAACGGCACACAGGCGATGGGACAGGGGCACTAAATTCCAGTTGCCTAGCTGTTTGCCGGTTTGGGAAATGGGACTTGAGGGTTCCCCTGAAAGGCAGTCTGACCCAGGCCGCTATCCTACCTACTACTACCACTACTAACACACGCAGTTGTATGACATGGTACCATGACCGGTACACCTCAGCACCCGGACCTCGGCCTCGGACCGTGTTTCACCACTCAGTCGGTGGCATTGAGGGACCCCGTGATCCAGGTGTGCTTTTGTTACACTGCAGCCTTGCAGGGGTAAAGCAGCCGCGTAGCTGTAACGCTGAACAAGCCCCTGCCCAGGCGCCAAAGCCATTGGTTGCTGGCTTCCAATCTACGCCATCGGAGCCCAGCCCGCCTCAGTCGCACGACCCGTCCGGGGGCCCGTCCCGCCAGCGCTCCATTAGAAGATTGCAGTCGAACAGCGGCTTCCCAAGCATCTCGTTAACCTGAATATCGCCAATATGGAAATAGACGGGTGGATGGGAGTTACCCCGACCGACCGTCTACGGAGGCAGTGCTTGAACCGATACGAGGCAAATAAATCGCTTTCTTTCCGGGGTCGGGACCATGCCAGAAAGGGCGCCGCGTAATCTTATCTAGCAAACTATCTAATCCCCGCCGCCGCGCCATAAGGCAGGCCTGCCCACATTCGCGATGTCGCGTGCAACGGGACTGTGCGGACCCACACCTAGACAGGGGCTCCCCCTCCTGGCGGCAGCGGTTCCAGTTCCTCGAGGGCCGGAGGCAGCTCCCAACCTCCCTGGTAGCTTCCTTACCTCGTTGTGAATGCCGCACAGCCACATGTTGAGGTCCTTCGCGGAGGCCACCCGGGGGGGCCTGCGGCGAACCTGCTCCCTGAGGGTTCGTGTGTATGTGTGTGGCGGGGGGAATGGGGGTACGAAGGGTAGGGACTGCGTTAAGAGGCGGATACGCCATCATGACATTACCGCCGCGGAGCAGCGAGGGCCGGGGTACTCCCCGTTCCCCCATCCGGCAATGCGGCAGCTTCGTTTAACTCCTGTCATCTGTCTTCTCACACCCGGAGCCACCTCGCCCGCATTAGCTGCTCCGTTCACCTGCCTCTAACCTCACTCACCAGATTGCTACCACTGGCTCACAACCCACACGCCCAGGTGTCGAGACTTCCCGGCTTCAAGCCACATGGAGTCCCACCGTGCTTTTGTCCCTGTCCTGCCCGACCTGAGGTGCTCCGCGCAGACCTCGCAGGGGTAGAACTCCGCCAGCCCCTCCATCATGTAGCGCATCAGCTCCTGCTGCCGCGGGGAGGGCTGCTCAGGGTAGGCTGCAGCCATGCTGTGAAGGAAGGTCCACGTGGCGCGACCCAACTGCCACGTGTCTGGAGGACAGCCACCGGCCGCGTCAGCGCCACCTGCTGCTGCTGCTGCTGCTGCCAGCGCCTCATCCTGCCGGTCTGTAGCGGCAGCGGTCTGCGCGGCGAACGCAGCCAGCCCGGCGGAGCCGGGGTCCCTGGCTGGCCCCTCCAACGCCACTTCACCCCGGGGCCGTAGGGCTCGCTTGAAGGAGTCCACCACTCCAGCGCAAGCTCGGGAGCGGCAGTCCTTCAGGCTGATGCGCGCGGGCGGCTGATCCGATGCGGCAGCTGGGGCTGACGCTGGCGAATTACCTGAGGGCTCGTTGGTGGTACGCATATGTACATCTGGGCCCCCTATGCTTTGGTGATTGGGCAGGGGGAGTTCAGCCCTTGGTAAGGAGGCGGTGGTTGAGGCCTCCGGGCCAACTGAGAGCGCCAGATATGGCGCCAGGGAGGTGCCCGATGGGGTATGTGAACTCGCAGATCGGCCTTCTAGCCGCTGCCGGGCCGCAACGCCGGATGATGGCGCCGGCGCTTCGGCACTTGCCAACCTCGACGACAATGATGGGTGTTGCTGTGAACTGAGTGCACTCCCGTGATAAGGCAGCTGATATAGTTGGACATAAGCAGGCACATTGGATTGCCGCGATGCTATTGTAGCCACCTGCGGCGCTGGGCTCGACGAGGGACAATTGTCGCCCTCCGAAGTTGGATGCGAACTACTGGGTTGGGTTAAAACGTATCGGTCATGAAATATGTAGTCAAGGATGTGCATCGGTATTGCGCGATTGTGTTTGTGGCAAAGCGTTTAGGAACCGTCGCGACTTACAATGGAGCAATTCTTTGAAAGAAATACATTTCCCAGGATTGCCATATAGATACAGGATCAAGGAATAACTTCAAGACAGTAAAAATGTTAACACTAGGTTGGAGCTCTAGAAGCAGCTCTCGCATCGTGCACACCGTACGCTCAGCAGGCAGCTCGCATGCCATGGTTTCCAATCCACGCACATGCACGTTTATGCGCAGCCTTCTAGTTTGCGTGCCGGTGGCAGCGTTCACGCCATTACATACAGTCAATGCTATCGAGCCACATGGGTATGCAACGCATCCGTCTGCCCAGGGACCTCACGTGGCCAAGAGACAGGTCCAGCCTTGGACCCGAGTTTGTAACAGCCTAACCCTCGGGGAGGATCTTATCTGTAAGTATCCTGATTTACTGGGTCATTTAAGTGCTACTGAGGGGGCCCATCCTTGCAGGATGCGCCATGATTTTGTCGAAACGCGTCAAGAGATAACGTTACTCGCCAAATGTACCAGTTGGCATACGTGCTGCTGTGTGCTTTGTACAGCCTGGATCGTTTGTGGCCATAACGCGTTTCCCGGATTGGATCCTGGCGAAGCAACCATTTTTAACCGCAACATGCGCACACCATCAGTTAAACAAGTTTTACAGTCCTCAGTTTACCTGTCCACCCAGCACAATTCTACGATGATAGCTTCGCGGCCATCAGGCTGCAATCTTAGGTATGCATGCATATTCACCGAGCAGACCCAAAGCTGCCGGCTGCGTGAGCAAAACGATCAGGTCCAATGGCCGCCAGCGGTAGCCCCCGCGCCCGCCGGCCACCAGCAGGCACCCAATCCGCCAACACGCATCCCCTCCGGACGGCTCTAGGCGCTCCTCGGCCTCGGAAAATCGCATTTCATAAGACAACCAGTCCTTTCCATCTTCGCAACGTTCATCATGTACAAGCCACCGCCGGAGCAGCTCACAGCGCAGGCACACCGCCACATTCATTGTGGAACGCAAAGGATAGGCACTGCTGAAAGGGCGTAGAGGCTGATATTGCCTCGAACCACCATACATACAAAAAAAACATCGGCAGCTGCAACACCCTTAAATTCCTTACAATAACATAACCTCGTTCGTTTGCTCCGTCTGCAGCCACCCGACACACTCGTCAACTATGCAATTTGTTATCTGCTCTAAGCACTTCAGCACTTCACGCACGTATTGCTACAGCCTCCTTCCCATGCGCCGCCGCTGCCGCCTCCTCCTCAGCCCGGTTGGTGCCCAAGCAGCTCCGCGAGACCGAGGTGAACAGATTCTCAATTTCCGGCGCGCACTTGGTGAAGCTGTGTGCCCAGAAGTTGTATCGCCTGCGTGACAACAGATTTATTGTATGAGTATAAAATATAAGGCATCAGACAATAAACACAAAAACATTTCCCGGAGAACACATCTTGCAACAGCACCCATCTCTCCTGCTTTTTCTCCTGACAAGAGATATATGCTTAACTTTGACAGGCGCGAGACCTACACCACGTCATTTAGCCAGGAGATGGAAACAAGTGTAGTGGTGGTGCCATTCGCACACACGACCGTACTTAGCCAAACTCACATGCGAGTAGAATGACGATGAACGTACCTGTTCTTGATCAGCTCGATGAAGGTAATCAACAGGCCCCACGGATGCGGCCGATTCACAATGAGCCTCTCCAGAAGCGTGCGCGTAATCTGCTCCTTCAATCCCTCACTCTTGGATTCTAGGAAAAGAGTTAGCAGCGTACAGGAGAAGTAATATGTGTGCGCATTGGGGTAGCGCAACTGATTGGCCATGGCATTGAGCAGCAGGTAGCGGCCCTCCGCGTCCAGTTCACCCGCCATGCGCACGTACATCTCCTGTGCTCCTGGATGCAATGGGCTGGACACCGTCTTGGCCTGCAGGCGCAAAGCGACAACAAGGTGTTCAATGACTGCAAAAAATGAGCATGGCCTTAAATATATCAGGCTGTTCGTAACAACGTCGATATGACGTTTAGTGCTCGTTTAGGGCATGCCCTACTTGCAAGGCAATACAGGATCACGCCAATACAGCAAAGCCGTTAGCATATTCAAGCTCCCTTTAAAAAACAAACCTGCGAGCCAATGTACAGCACAAGGGCGTTGATCAGTGGCACGTTGTACGTCAGTCCGCTGCTTGAACCACCCAGCAGTGCACCCGGACCACCCGGACTGCCAATCTTGTCCGCAGACCCCGGCATCATCATACAGCGCTTGGCCAGCTCCTGCGGCAGGTTGCCGGGCGTCCGGGTGCGGAGGAAGGCATCCACCTGCTGGCGAAGCGCCTCTGGAAGCAGCTGCTCCGGATCTGGCACAATGCGCGGAAGCTGCTGAATTTCAGGCAGTAGATCCACCTGAGGTAGGGCAAGGCGTAGCGTTCTTGGGTTGCTCCATGCACGATTATCCAAAGTCGACCGGTAAATACGTTGGGTTTTCAGGACCCTATTTCCATTACAGGCAGCCCATCCATTGCATGCGCAGCGCAAGGCTGGCAATAGACACGGCACGGTACATACACAGCCGCCATCGAAAAATGAAGTGACGAGTTACCATGCATCTGCGGCTGGCGGTGATGCAGCCAGTCGCTGGCGCTTACCTTCAAGTTCGGTGTGAAAGGGTCTGGCAGCCGCATGTTACGGGGGAAGGCTGACAGGACCAGGTTGCGCATCTGAACGGCTGGCGGTGGAATCGCCTCGCACAGGCTGAAATGATGCTCGCAGAGGAACCTGTATAGTGTCAAACAGCGCTCGGTTAATGCCAAATGTACTCCCCGCAGCCGGGTATTTGCCGGCAGCACCAAATTAACAGAACCGCACCGCATAACCAGGAACAAACTGATCACATAGCTTACTCCGGGAAATCGTGCAGGAGAACCAGCAGCAATCGCAGGCAGCCCTTGTAAAGCTGCTTGATCGACTCCGAAAGGTCCGCCGCACGTAGGTAGGGCTCCAAGAAGCGCAAGAGCGCAATCAGCAGGGACGCAAACAGTGGCCACCCGCTTGCCAGCGGCGCAGTTAACACACGTGGCATGAAGGAGCGGTGCGAGATAAGTTCAAGCCAGCCAAATGCAAAGCCGGGTACCGATAGCGGCTGCAGTGCGTGTAGAGCCACACCACAGGCCCGCAGGTAACGGAGCTGACTGGCCTGGTCAGCAGCGGGTGGTGGTGTGGCGGCATTCACCCCATCTGCGCTGTTCGCTGAGGTCGCAGCGGTTGCCGACGCAGCAGCATGGGAGCCCGGCATCATGCCCAGCTCGGACATTAGGCCAACCCAGATTCGCAGGTAGGGGCGCGCATTGAACTTGATAGTTGCCTCATCCGCATCGCGCTTGATGAGCCCGACCAGCAGACTGAGGTATCTGCGTCACGGTGTGAAAAGCGGAAACGGCTTAGCACATGAGGATGCACATGAGAGGCATGCTGGTGAACAAAAGATGCAGCTCCACATCCAAATCTGCTGCTCTTTCACAGGTCATGGACCAAGGATGCCTTGCCTGTTGAGGAGGGGCTCGCCGCCGTTTAGTTGCACTACGAGCGCCGCAACCAGCGACACCAATGCATCGGTGGCAATAAAACTGAGCGGACCCGAGCCCACGGCCTCTGGACGAGCACCGGCACCAGCAGCCGCTGCCGCTGCTGCGGCCTCTGCCGACGCCAAGCAGTGTGCAACCGCCAGCTCAGTAAGCGTCCGCAAGAAGCGATCAGTCGTGTCATCCATCTTGAGCACTCCAGCGGCCCGGACTTGGCCGTTCAGGAAGCCATGCAATGCCTGCTCCGAGGGGTGTTGGCAAGCCAATTAGGAAATGCACCTGGCATTGCTTTAATTCCAAGGTGGCGTCATCCTTCCCACCCGTCAATGCATAAAACAACACGGCACCCCTACCTTATCCTCGGCATGCATGTTCAGGAGGTGGACCCAGTCCTCGAACAGCTTCAGCGACTGGTCGCGAAGGCCAGGCGGATCGGCAGCCTTCTCACGAACCGCACCGGGGATTTCGGCTGGTGAACGGCTGAGGACCGGGGCAACAGCGGCCTGTAGAAACAGCGCCACCGGGAGGAAGAAAGGAGTATCGGCAAGGGAGTGGTATGCATACAAGTATATGGGAAATCCTCAAGCCAGCTTAGTTGGTAGTGGAGGCCACATATCTGCGCAGGCAGTAGCAACGGAATGCTTGGCCTTGCCAAATTGTTGACCTGCAACCCTGAAGGGGACAACCTATTAGGGGATAATGCTCCCCTTTGGTTCATCCCCTAACTGCACATCCTACGCCCCTACTTGTTATACCCATGGCAACCCGAGCAGTTCCCAAACACAGTTTACACGGGGTCTGCCGAGTCGCACCTTCCGCGCTGCCTCCACCAAGCTAGCCAATGGAGGGTTGGCGGCTGCCATCCTGCCCAGCAGCTCCATGGTGAGCGGCAAATCCGTGAATACCACCACACCACCATCGCGCAGCGTCATAGCGCGCAGCAGAAAATATACGAGGTCCGACACCGCCTGTAGATAGCAACAGACAGATGGATTTGTCCAGTCCACAAGCTCCCATAACCACAAGCTTCCATAATTATATATACGCCAGGAGTCGGCGACCAACATGGCCGATCCACAATACAGTCAGGGGCTAAGAGCTCTGCGTCGCAGTCAGCAACCCCTACACACGAAACAGCATCCCCGTAGACACGAGTGTTCCCGATATGTTCGCCCTTCCGTGCATAGAATAGCAACCACCACTCCTTACGAGGTAATGCACCCGCACCTGTGTACGAGACACCGGCGTCTGCAACAGCTTCGATAGATAGGCATCGAGCTCCAGCATGTTCAGGAAACGAAGACGCAAGAGCATCTCCATTAGAGCCGGGTTGAACTTGCGCTCGTCATCAGCGCTCAGGTACGCCATTGTCAACTCGTTAACGACGCGCCCACCAGGCACCATATTGTTGAGCAGCTCCAGGCAGGCGCCGTGGAAGGACACCGACAGCTTGGAACCTGACGCGGCAGCGACCGAGTCATACAGGTGCTTGAGGATGCGGCGAGCGAAGAAGACCGCCGCATCCTCGGGCGGCGCGGCACCTGACGTCAGCGCCTCGCTCAGCTCCGCCAAGAGGGCCTGCGGCAGCAATAACCGCCCAAACATAAAACGCAGGTTTGACGCCCGCAATTTGTTAACGTTGACTCCAGCCTCATGTGGGAACCTGGGGTCAGGCCAAGAACCACGTAAAACATGTAGTGAAGAAAGTGTACCTGCAAGTCCGAGTGGTCTGCTGTGGGGTTAGCGTCCTTCCCAGCGACAGCGGCGTCCACCGCCTGTTGCCAGAGGAGGTAGCGGTCCAGTAGTGCAGCAGCGGCGGCCACATCTGGTCGAACATCCAACGCTGAAACGACAGGCGGCTTGTCTGCACCACCCGCAGCTGCAACCAAGGCGTCCAAACCCTGCAAGACGTGCAACAGGCACCAAGCTATTCTCCAAACACTTGAAGACATCCTTACTATGCTAGAGCCTACTTAGGGCTTATGCTAGTGTTTTAACAGGAACGGAGGACTTCAAAGGTTAAAAGTCCGATACCCGGGTAGATATTAGGAGGCGCCGCAGCATGATTCGAACCGGTAGCCTATCTCACCTGGAACGAACCAGGAGGAGCCCCGGCTACTGCATATGCACCCGGTGGGCGGGGGGAGACCCCTGGAGGTGGCGGCGGAGCTCCCGGGCCCGGAGCCACGAGGGCTTGATTCGAACCGACCGCCAGCGCAGGCGATGTAGGGATTGGCGGAGTACGTGGGATTCGGGTGAAATCCTCATATACACGGATGTGCTGGAGATTAATGCCACCGGGGCGGGGCCGGAGACTTTCCGGCAAGCTACCAGGGAACCTGGACCCCGCGCCGTGGAACGCAGCCGCATCTACCCACTGCTTGCCGGCCGCACGAGCTTTCGCGCGCTCCTCATAAGCAGCCTGCCATGTCCATGGGTTCCAGACGGGGGTGCGGCAACGCCATGATGTAATAACACGTACAGAACATTCTCCGTTCTTTCGTAAAAAGCCAGTCGTCGATGGAAAGGGTGTCGTCCATCCTTAACCACTAGTGGAAGGCATCCCCTACCATTCACACGCAAACACTGTTTCCATCAACGAGCACACAGGCTTTCTTGCCACTGCGACAGCCGCGCGATGGCAGCCACACGTAAAACTCCACCCCACCTGCAGGCTCTTGTCAATGTCTCGGACGGCCTTATCAGTGGCAGCCCGCTCAATGAGGTTACAACCCAGGTCCAGGTTGTCCGTAACCAGAACGCTGATGATTTGGTCGAGCATGGCTGCGTCAGCCACTTGCGGCTGCAGGCGGGGGAGAGGGAAAACAGGGCGGGCCACGCATTCTCCATTTGACACACAATATCGCGCCAGCAACAAGTTTTGCTGTCAAGGGACTATTTAACCCAAATTCCAAATCGGACATGTTAGCTCCGCACCTGAAGCATCTGTCGCAGCTGGTTGGTAAGGGAAATTCGTAGCGGATCTTTCGCTGTCACCAGACTCAGTGAGCCTGCCAGGGACGAGACCATTAAGTGTGCCGCCTTGCGCAACTTGTTCTCGTCGCCGTCACCCGCGAAGTCCTTAAGCACCAGCTCGTACGTGGTGTAGCAGGCAATCGTGACGCTGCGCTCAACCACCGGAGTGATGATCTCGCCGATAGCGCGGTCCACTGCAGCCGGTACATGCCGCTTCAACAGCAGACGCTCGCCGATGTCGCCCAGGGATGGGTTAATAATGACGTGCTGGTGAAGGTTCGCAAACAGTCCCGCGTCAGGTGGCAGACCGGGCGCACCTGCCATGCCAGGCGCGCGTGCAGCTGCAGCCGCGGCTGCCACTGCTGCAGCGGGCGCGGTGACCCCCGGCGGCATGGCCGCACCTGGGGCAGGAGCACCAGCCATTGGGGGTGCACCTGGCATACCGTAAGCCATCGACTGCTGTGGTTGCTGCGGCTGTAGCTGCTCTGGGACAGCTGGGACTTGTGGGGGCGCCGGCATTACCTTTGGCACTGTGTCGATCGAACCAGGACCACCGGCCGACGTGGCCCCTGGCGGCAGCTGCACACCGGATGACGAGCGCAGCCCCGTACCGGACATGGGACCCGGTGACGACGGAGGCGCCGTTGATGGCGGCGCGGAAGGCGGCGCCGGTGACGACGGCACACTCGGCTTGCCCACAGAAGTTGAAACGGTCGCAGGAGCGGAGCTGGTAGGTCCGTCAGAAACAGGTTGCGGCGGCATCTCCGTTGGCAGTTGCTCGAGCTGCCAGTCAGGGTTCGTTATCCGCTCTCGTGGCAGCGTCTTAAGGGTATCCGCTGGCTTTACATCATGTGGGCTCAGGCCAAATGCCTTGAAAATTAGCTCAATCGAGAAGGCGTTGTTCATTTTGAGACCCTGGCGCAAACAAATTCGATCATGATTGTTAGGTGTGCAAATCGCGCATGTAAATCGTGCAGCGCAACTAAACTGGATGCCACCGCCGACCCTCCTATAAGTGCAAGACCAACATCCGCCAGCACCGTTCCTCAGTGACCTTGCAATACACCCGAATCCGGGCTGACACCGGCAGGGGCCAGTGGCAGAGCCCGGAACCCCATGCAAACCAATCACCTTCATTGCGTGCAACTCCGCCAGCAGAGACAAAATCGCTGCTACCATAGGATTCGTGGGCTTGAAGACGCGGCTATGCCTGCAGCCCTCCAGCAACTTCTGCACGAACGGCAAAACAGCAATGAGGCGGCCCCGCTGGTACGCCTCGCAGATAACCTGCTTAAGCTCCAAATCGCGGCTTAACACCGGCTTGTTGCGTGCAAACGTCAGGAGCCCCAGCCAGGTGCCCAGGTTCTTCAGCAGTGCACGATCGTTGGACTCCTTCAAAATGCGCTCCGAGTACAGCAGCACCTGCAAAACACCGTGTGTCCCATAGGTGAGAGCATCCTATGGACTACCGTTCGCGTTTATTTAAGACGACACCGCACCACAATCTCCAGCGCGACTACCGAAGGCTACATTATGCATGCTTACCTTAACGTAGTACATGGTGGTCTTGACCATCAAGCGATATAGCTCGCGGTCGTTCAGGTGATCCAGGAGAGACACGTATAACGTATGGAAGTTAGCCTCCTGGAAGAGGGAAAGGCAAGGGTAAGCCCCAACCGCAAGCAACCTGGAATCCAACTAGGCAGGTTGTTGTCATACATTTCCCGGACAAATACCATGAGCGACACCGACGGCAGCGTACCCCACGTCGTCACAACTGCAAACTAGCGGGCTTCACGGCGCTGAATACCGGGCCTCACCTGAGCCGCTCGCTTCACTACCATGTAGTTGGCAAACCAGGCAAGGTAATCAGGCCAGACACGATCGCGAATTTCTACGCTCCGCGACTCCATGTTGTCCTTAGTTATGTTGTTCATGACGAAGTGAACCCTGAGCGGTAGATGTTTGCAGTAGCCACGGGAAATTCATGTTTTCGGACATCCTGTGTATCGCTACAGCCGATATGGGCATCGCAACTTGGCTACGGTATGGTAACCCTGCTCCTGCTCGTCAGCAAACCCAGCTCCCCAAAACAGCAAATGCTCAAGAAGGCGCCTGGATGGATTGCTTACTTGTCAGCCACAGCTTCTGGAGGCTCTTTAAAATCGCGATACTTTTCCGCTGCGCTCTCCAGACTCTCGGTGTTCACAAGAGCCGCCAGAGACGGTCCCATGGGTGCTGACAGTGATGCCGCAGCAACTTGCGCAGCCAGGTACATACCTGCGCCCTCCCCTTCACCTGCAGGCACCATTAACGAAAAGTATGCTACTCATGTAAACAGACAAACATATAAAGCATTACAACGGATTGCGACCTCACTTCGCGCTTACCAGAAAGGCTTGTGTTGCTTGGTTGTGGCGCCTGTCCACCAGAAGCGGCCGGCACTGATGCTAGACCGCCACCGCCTGCATTCAGCTCCCGCGCTCCGCCCTTGCCACCAGCCGGAGCTGCGTTTGACATGGAGGGCTCGCCGCCTCCGGTCGCTGCACCCACAGTCGCCCTTGCCGACGCGACGGCGTCCTTGGCGTTCCGCGTGATGGAAGGACCTGCCGCTGCAACAGATGCCTCGTCTTCCTGGCCCGCCGCAGCGCGTGCAGTATTATCGGCTGGCTGAAGATTAAGGAAACGTGATGACCCATGAGTGTTCGCCTCCAGCGCTCCCATGTGGCTATGCTGCTGTGGCTGGCCCGGTACTTGCTGCTGCCGTGGCTGATCCACCGCAGAAGCGGATCCGCCCTGAGGTGCACCACCTGCTCCGACCGGGGGCAGGCCAGGGAGTGTACCATTGCCTGTGACACCGCCAGCTTGCTGGGCTTGCTCCACGCGCGCGTACAGCTCCGCGTCCGCCTCCCGTAATTGGGGATTGGATAATAGAGCTGCGCAGAACTGCGGCCACGGAGCGATCATGTGCACAAACTGCCGCAAGGCCTGCGAAAACAGGAAGGGTGAAGGACAATCGATCACAATTACCCAATCGCATATAAATCGCCTCACATTCAGACACATACCCATGTCACTTCAGCACAGGGTATTTCTAGTTTAGCCGAACCAAGTGAATAACGACGCACCTCAATTCCAAAAGTAAACATCTTAGATGGTGCTGGCTTGCGCAAAGCGTCAAGTACATAGCGCAACGCCATCCCCAGGGTGATGCTGCTGACAAGACCGTGCTTTATAAGCGAACCAAACAAGGTTGCTGTAATAAACAGCTCTCGATCCGGATAGCGCGAAAAGAACCGATACTCATCGAAGAGGTTGTGGATCATGCAGGCAAACACTTCCTGCAAGCGAAAGAAATTCCACGTCATCAGCATCGACAATGCTCTAAGCTGGTACGCACAGCTGCGACGAAGATAAAGACGGGTTACCTAAAGTCTGTTTTGGCTAATTCGTACCTGCTCGCGGGGGTTGAGCGAGGATTTGTATGCTTGCATGCGAACAATAATCTCCTCTATCGGGCGTGCCTCGTTATAGATCGCCTGCAAGCAAGAACCAGCCAGCGCTTAGCCTTCGGCTTCCTGCTGATCTGTTGCAAGGCATGGAGGTTACCCCGAACCGCCCCGTGCTAGGCCCCACCTGGAAGTAGCTGTTCGCCTCCTCCTCAACGTCACTAGCGAAAGTATCCGAGGTGGACAGAGTGGTGATGTGCGCCGTTAGAGAGGGAAACTGCTTTGCCAGGTTGGATTGGACCGCCTGAAAAAGAAAACCGTTCGACATGTTCAGTACCAGAGCCATTTGCCTCTCGGAATTCTTGGCATCGCGGTACATCAAAATTAACACGATGACACAACATTTGATACCAACCGTTAAGTCCAGAAATGTGACCAGAGCATTCAATATTCCCATCAATCATTCACAATCCCGACTAAGATCAAGGCAGAAAGGGTCTCCTCAATATACCTGAAGTTCTCGGAGCATTTCCACGGGAAGCCCCTGCGCTGAGGCCTGCAGGACTTTTAGGAAGGCACGTGCAGCGTCTGCGTTTAACGGCACGCCACGCCTGACATCCGCACTGGCACCCGGTACTCCAGGTGCACCGCCTACCGTCGTGCCACCTGGAGGATCAGATGTTTTGTCCACGACGTACCGCAGCATACTGGGTATGGCGGTCATGGAATCCCGATTGCAGTAATCTGATAGCCAGGCCTCCAAGTTAATCATGCCGGCACCGCCAGCGAAGGCGGCAAGCTCAAGGGCGAAAGCAATAGGCGTATTCGCCAGGACCTGCATAAAACCAGAAAGCATAACTATGTGCAAGCATACAGCGGCCATCATATGCATGGAGAAATGGCGTGATGGGTGAACCGCCATATACCCATAAGCAATAAGCAACTATGTACCTCACCCCGTCATTATGTGCCTGCATGTCCCACATGTCAGTAACGTTTAGAAGAACCGTACCTGGGGGAGAACACCGAGGTCCGCGCAGACTTTCGCGATTCGGGACGTCATGTGTGCTGGGTCCTGTGCATAAAGTTCAATAAGAAGGTCCAGCAATACCGTGGGTGGTGCTGCGGACCATACACGCGTCAGCAGCTCGCGGCTGCGCTTGCCATTCACTGCGCCCGTGCTTGCTGCTGCCAAGGCGACATGCTGCGGCAGAAGGGCCGCAAAGACATCTCGCTGAAGCAAGTTCCAGTCCGTACGTGTTTCCGCAATTGTGATCAGCAGGAGGTCAGGGCAGGTTGCGGCAGGAAACTGAAGCACATCCCGAGCTGGGCCCACAAGCCCTGCACTTTCCATGAGCATACACAGTGCCTGCGTAGGACCAAGCCAGGAGGGGTCGTGTCGTAAGCATTCATACGGTTGAACTTTTACGTCTCATGCAAGGAAGTGGGGCAAACTCATCACAGCAGCTGGTAAAGTGCACTCCAAGACCCGGATCCCTCCAAGAATTAAGGTCCACGTGAACTTTTAAGATTCACATAGAAAAGCCTACGAATACCACCACGGCGAGAGCAGAGGGATATGCACCTGAAGTAGGTCGACCGACGCCCAAGCACGGTTCGGACTAAGCGCTGCCACGTCCATGCCCTCGAGAAGAGTCACCAGACGCTTTGAGCTCTCAAAGCTGAACACGTCAGGCGGCGCCACCGATGCCGCCTTCAGGAAAGACAGCTGACAGGCAGGGTGCTTCCACATGCGCGTTAAAGCTGCTACAGGCAACTGTTCCCCGGCACCACGGCGAAACGCTGATGCCAATAGGGTGAATGCTGCAGCGTCGGGTAGCAGGGCACGTTCGCAATCCAAGCACTCGGCCACTTTAGCCCAGTTAAGCCTGCTTGGTTGCCCTGGCGGGTGAGACTTGAGGCAATCCACCACTAATGGCCAGTTCCAGGTGGTTACTGTAACCGATCTTGGGGGAGGGTTTCCCAGATTCAGCGTCACCCAGAGTGAAAAATGCAGCCCGGGCTCCGACTCCTTTAGTCCGGTGTGAGTTCGAGCCATCATCAGCAGTATCTCAGCGACCACCTCCTCCGAGGGTGGCTCGGGCACCTGTCGTAGAAGAGCCTTAAAACAGGCCTCGTCTGCCGACACAGCGTAACCGAACTCTTGCATAAGGGCGGCAAGGCTGCCATGATAACCCTCCAAAACGTTCTGAACTGCTGCGGAACCAGTCCCCTCGGAAGCCATCGTCAGCAAGCTGTCGGAAGCCTGGACAGAGCTATCCTCAATGAGAGGATCCACAAGCGACGCGTGTGGATTTAACAGAGCTGCGTGGACGGGGGATCCACGAGCCGCGGAGCCTTCAGCAATCTGCTGGGCAAGAGCTACAAACTCGCCGAGTTGCGACCGTTCAGTCGCCAGTAACGCAGTAAATTTTGGAAGCAACGCTGGTGATATCCGAACCAATGCTGCCTCCGGGTTGCTAAGTGCCGCCCGAACAACTGCAAGGCCTGTGGGGGGTGCCGGTGAGCGCGCACATTTTCCGTCAGCGGGCAAAAGCGCGGCCATCAGTGCGCAGGGCGTCCATAAAATTCATCACGTCATCCAGTTAAAATATATGTTGGACCTGCACAATTACATCAGGCCTAAACCAACCCAAGATATGCGCCGATCTAACGAGTCTTCCGAGTGCTCACCTTGCTGTTTAGCAGCCGGCCCTGGGAGATGATACGCTGTTACACCTAGTTTGACGAGCTCCCCAGGAGTCGACAGCCCCAGGACCCCGGCCAAGTCAAGGAAAAAATTGGTGTCCGCGGAAACGCAGACCGTGAAGGCCTGAAATAAGAGAGTTCCAAATGCTTGCGAATCGGCTATGTGAGAATAAGCTAAGACTGCGAGCCGCTTGAGGGCTCTGAGTGTGTCAGGACTGCTGGGGGCTGCAGCGATGGCGCTCGTCGACGCGTGGAGGAGTAGGACGGCTGCGGAATTTCCGAAAACTGATAGTAGCTGTGGGAAATAAAAAAGTATACTGTTAGCGCGCGGAATGCATGATCAAATCGCGAGAACCGTCAGGACGGGGCTAACCTGCTCTGCTATTTGCTGTGTAGGGTTGGCAACTAAGCCGTTGATTCTCTCATGTAACGCCTCCAAAAAGGGCAGAGGCCCCATTCCTGCGCCATCCTGCCGTCCTACCTAACAAAGCCCTGACGAAGTCGGGGATTAGAGACGGTCTTGACTAGAGACTGTGCCGTACAGAGAGGCCCAGTTTGCCCCAGTTGCAGCCGCCGTGCGAAGGGTCGACCTATGACATCTTCATGTAAGCATTGTGAAGCTCTCACTACTGAGCGCTTTGACGCTCCGTTCCTGGTGGTAGTGCGCAATAACCGCCTCGCTTTGTACAAGTAAGCTGCGAGAGGAGTTACTTTGTACTAACTTTCCTAGCTTATTCGACCGCTGGGATAGGTCCCATTTGCTAGCGATGTAATTATGACAAAATCATGGGAACAGGGATATGCGCAGCCTTTGCACAGCCATATGCAAAGTTCACGATGGTGTTGCGGGGTACTATGGGTTTAAAATTGACAATGTGTTCTCCGGTTAGCATACAGTAGCGTCCTTGCACTTCTTGCACGCGATAAAATTTTAGCGCGGCAAGCATCCCCCAAGAGCATAGTGTGGAGCTGCCAGACAAGCGAGCGCCCCGGCATACATACCGCGTATGTGAAGCGCAGCCGCGCGATAATGTATTGCATGGGAAGCCCCAAGCCGCACACCTGCCGCGGCATTATACAAGTTACAAGTTCCGCACAAGTGCGGGGTTGTCCGTAAAAGCCGGGGGTGCCATGGACGGTAAATCGTTTTTAGTGCGGTTACGTGGTGGACCATCATCGTCCTCCCTCGTCCGCTTGAGCACGAAGCGCCTTAGTGCAACGTGCCGGGTCTCCCAGACTTGCGAGAGGAACCTGGCTAGCGCCAGGGTTAGGGCCTCGGTCATAATCGTGCGCATGTTGCGCCCTTGAAACGCGAGGTCACGTTCGTACTTAGCCCGTGTACTTGCGTACGCCGGGCATTTCACAAAGACATGCATTTCGTCTTCAACCGCCCCGCAATCACAGAGCCTGCAGGTGCGCGCTGTGCGCTCACGGCTGTTAGGTCGGTTAATCTCTAACTCCCAACAGCCTAACCGGAAACGCATCAAGCATTTGATGCAAACATTGGGGCATGGCGATTTCAGCGTGGGCCAACCACTCATGCCTCGTGGGCCTAAGTGGGGGCGCCCTCATCCAATTCAGATAGCGACATGCCTTAACGGCGGTACTTCCACTTGGGAAGGTGCGCGGGTCGCCTAGGGTATCCGGGCACTCCCACCGGGAGTCGAGCCGCCTAGCGAACTCTTTTAAGTATGCTTCCCACTGGCAACCTAACGGTGGCGTAATGCGCTATGAGGTCGTCACCACGCAGACCGGCTGGGGGCTCAGCTCCCAAACTCTTAAGGAAAGCCAGGTCCTTGCCCATCAGCACTCAGTAACACCCCCCAGAGCCAGCTCGAGATCGGCAATGAAGGCCCGGTGGCACAGCGTCCCCGGCCTCTTGACAACAGTGTTCCAGAACCTTAACACAAGATTGGCCCAATAGAACTGGAGCGGCCTCTGTGACAGCTCGCGATAAAGAAATTATATGTTAGTATATGGCTGCTGCATATGCGGATCGAGAGCATCTGCCCGGCATACCCCGACCAGCCTAGCCCTGAAGATGAGACCTATAAGATACCGGACACCTAGCTATCGCTCACTCGCCCTCTTCACGACATGGGCGCTGCTCGTTATAGGTCCTCTTTTTATTGCAGCCAGCAAACCCAGTTGGTGTCTTGGCCCCGGCTTCTTGACGTCCTGCACAATGTGCAGCAGCCAAAAGCGCTTCGACAGGCACGAGCGGGCCTTACAGCCCTCACCGACCTATGTGCCACAGCCTTTATCCCCCCGACATAGAGTGGCTTTGAAGTCAGTGGTTAAACTTCTTGTTGGCTGTCTGGCTTGTGGTAATTCATGAGCGCCCCGTGCCCTGCCGAGCATTCAAGAGCCCTGAGGTGGTGGCTTTGGTGGTTGGTGGCTAATAACGGTGCCCACACGGTTGGCCAACTCCCCCTCGGTGACCTTTCCTTTGTGGGCCGTGCTTACTGTATCCCGGTCCAAGTCGTGGTGCGTGGTCCACCCCGATACCTCTTACGGCCTTTAATGGCCAATATAGTGTTTGGGTTATTCGGTCGGCACCGGATGAGGATGATGAGGTCGAGTCGGGGACGGGTGGCATGGTGGCGGGAAAAGTCCTCAGCCGAGGCACACAAGGTGACTGGCGTGGCTGGGCTGGCCGTGAGCACTGCTGAGACAGACACGGCTGCAGCACGCACACCCTCAGCAGTTTTAGTCTTCAGCTGCAGCTTCAGCCCCCCTGTACCCCAAACGTAACATCGTAACTGGCTTGACCGTAGGCCCTGTGGATGATATTGTTATGACCCACCGGTTCAGGGGTTTGCCCGCCGGGGTCACCGGGGTCAAGGCGTGCAATTACCACAAATGGATGGAGGCACCGCCCTGGGAGGGCGCGTGCCCTGGGTGGCTCATTCACGCGGGGACCGCCCTCCCCAAGCAGGTCCTCATGCGCTTTAGGTCGGGATGTTGGGAGCTAGAGGTCAACAGGAACAACGACCGCGAGCGTGTCGCACGTACCTGCAGGCTTTGTGACTGCGGAGCGGTGGAAGATGGATTACGTGTGCTTGGAGAATATATCCCATTTATGATGGCTTGAGGGCTAAGTATGGGAGTGAGCTCGTGTTTCAAGGGCCCAGGATGCGCACCGTTTGCTTTTTGCAACCCAAGTCCGAGCAATTCTGTTGTATGGCTGCCAGGCGTGGGGCCCTTTTGCGCTGGCAGAGGTCGTGGACAGGGTGGGAAGGCGGCGGGATAAAGCCAACCTTGCGGAGGGCATGTTCGAAGCCTGTTTGAAGGATAGCGCAGTCCAGCTGCAGATTTTATTCATGAGGCAGGTAGTGGGGACGGCACGGCCATCCCACAGGCTGTTGTATGCGGAGCTGGCTGAACTCCCCTTACAATATTACATGGTGAAGCAGATCCTCCGTTTCTGGAACCGGCTTCAAAAGCAAGTGGGGTCCATTGCTCATGCAGTTTTACGGCAGGAGATAACCGATGCCCTGACCAACCCGGAATGAGAGGGTTGGGGAACCTCAATGTTACGACTGTTTTCCTTCTTGGAGTGCAATATTTGGAGCGGAATACCGCAAGAAGCCGTGGGGTAAAGGAGCGTGTTGACTGCTGGTTGAGT
>NW_003307654.1:79462-89160 GCF_000143455.1 Volvox carteri f. nagariensis | reverse complement strand
AGCCGCAGCCGTCATGTGGCCAACACATGCTAAGGTTTTCATTCCTCGTTTAGCACGTCGTAAGCTAATGCAGTTTCGTTCATGTTGCTGGGCTCTGGAGGCAAACAGAGCACGAAGAGGCAAGTACCATGTCCCCAGGGGGCAGCGGTTTTGCCGCTGTTGTGGTACTAATAGCCGAATCGAGGATGAAAAACACGTGTTATTGGAATGCCCAGCCTATAATGATATTCGTGCTGAAGAGGGATTCGATCATCAACAGAGCATGTTGGAGGCCATGAAATGGGAACCAGCACGTCTGGCGAGGATGTTGGAACGTATGTGGGTTCACCGAAACTCAATTACCCCCTTTGGACGCTAGTCTGGGCTGATGTGCGGTATTTTCCTTTCCTCCGTGGCTTTTAGGCGTTGTAGTATTGCCCTTGGGCCTTCGGCTCGTATGGGTAGTCTTACAGGTATGGGGTCACGCACCCGCAACCATGTAGCACACACACACACACACACACACACATACACACACACGCACCGTTATGACCGAGGCTCCCCCGCTGGCATTCTCTCCAAGGCCTGGAAGACTAGGCACGCAACGCTAAACGGCGCTTCACGCTGAAACGGGGCCGGTAGGATGGCGACAGTCGCCCCACCGACACCGTGATCTTAATTTTTATGAACGGTCCATGGGCCACCGGCTTTGACGGACACCCCCCCACCTGCGCGGACACTTTAACTTTAACTGTAATTGTAACTGTCATGTGTTGGTGTGTGAGCCGTGCATACGTTCCATGTTTCATAACCATATCCTTACAGGTTTCGGGTTAAATTGCTATGCATGCAACCCAGTAACACGCATGTGGCCCTGATGCCAGCATGTAGAACATCAAGCGCAGTAGGGTGTAGAGTAAAACTTACTCCAGGACCTCCAGTAAATCCGGCGTGTATTCAAGGAACCAATGGTGAAATGAGATCGCAAAAGAACTGGGACTCGCGAATTACTGTAAGGATGAATACGCCAAACGAAACGTATCACGCCTCGTCAAGGAAAAGGACGTACTAATATGCAAAAATACGCCTGGCGTAAAAGTTTGGTGGTTTGCTTTTACGACGGACGACCAAAATTTTAATACATACATACGGAGGCAAGGAAGGAAGTAGTGTGCATTCTCCCATGAAATCGAACAATCCACATACGCCCTGACGGAGGGAAGACCGCACCAAGGCAGGCACCGAGGCAAGGCGAGCCCCCCACCACGGCCCAGACAGCAAGTGCCGTGATGCAACTAGAGACGCACCCCTGCCCTGACTGCCCGGACAGGTGCAGACGTTATGCACGGTGCGCATGTCCCGAACTGTGTAGCCAGACAGACCGCCATCAGGTAGGTGGCCCTAAGCTACATACATACTTGGGGACTTCAGCAAAGCTGTCGCCCTACACCTGCAGCAACACCAAACTTCCCATCAACGTTCGCGAAGTCTTGGTGATGGTGATGCATTCCTGTAACGAGAATACATCATCAGTGTATGGTCGGTCATTCTTACTTCCCCGCATTCTTCCAACGTAGATAGACAGCAGCCGACAGCACGTTCAACCGCCCGACCGGACTCACATGGATGCGAGGGCTACAGCTTCCAGGAAGATAGATCAGTGGTGATTCATCATCAAGCCCCGCCGTACACATCAGGCTTCCGTATACTTCCGTACTGCCTATATTCGAGCCACGACATTTGCAGCATGTCGCATTCCTATGTATGTATACATTTAAACCAATGAAATACTTTACAACAATACGTACAATCGGTTGCGCCTAGTAACGCAACTATAACAACCTTCCGCCGGCTTCCGAAAATTTCCAAAACAGAATACCAAAACTGCCGACGGCCCGCCATCCGAACTGGACGAGATCCGTACGTTGCTAGTAGTAACGATGGCCATAACCAACACAGGCGGTTTTGAATTTTCGATATGCAACCCATCATGGCCACCAACCCATCACAAAAAGTGACCCACCCACAGCCGCCACGACCACCAACACCTTCGCTCTCAACCCACGTACAGATACGATATACGAGATACGGCTTACGAGTGCACGAATGAACGTATGTTCGTATGTGTGTGTACATCAAGAAGTGTACATAGATAAAAACAAAACGAGTTTCTCGGCGCGGGCTTCACTACAGGTAAGCTGCGCCGCCCTTACCACTCACCAGCACACCAACCGTACGAAGCGACCCACGGGTCCCGCGGGTCACACAACATACATACGCACGCACACGTCATGTCGTACTCACACGTCTGCGCACGGTTCACGAGATGTTGCAGCCGCACCCCATGCCTCTGAGGGGGTCCCGGGCGTCCATGTCGGCCACTGCACCGCTGTGTTGCATCTTCCGGAGCTGCCTGTGGATCTGCGGGGGGGGGGCGGGGACACAGGACACCGGGGGGGGGGAGTTGAAGGGAAGGGGTAAGGAGGCGGATGAGGCCCGGGGGGTGAGGTGGGAAATGTGGAGTAGAAGTCCGTCTGGAGACCCACACCTCGGAGCAAGCGGGGCCCCGAAAGGGCACTCGGGGGGTTTTGCGGTTTACATCGTAACAAATTTCGACGCGTGCACGTACATCCATGCATCCTTACATACATCCGTGCACACGCAAGCACGCACGCACCTGCGAGAAGCTGGGTCTCTCCGCGGGGTCCTCCGCCCAGCAGGCCGCAATGAGCGCCCTCAGCTCCCCGGGCCACCAGCTGGGCAGCGGCTCCCGGCTGCCGCCACACCGCCGCATCACGTACGACATCACCCCCGCCTCCGCGTCCTCCTCCGCGCTGCGGGTTGCCGCCGCCGGCAGTCCCCCCGGACCAGCCCGAGCGCCGCGGGCTGCCGCCGCCCCCGACCCCCCCTGCTGCTCCAGCTGGCAGGCGTACTCGTTGGCTATCTGGAAATGGGAGAGCAGGGGGCAGGAATGGCAGAGCGCGAAAAAGGGGGGTAAGACGAACCATTGGCGAATGGAGCAGGAAAAAGAGGGGGGTGAGGGGCTGCAAGCTGGGTGGAATGTGCCAAGTATGGCGTGCAGATGGAGGTACGGGTGACTGGGATGAGGGCCGAGGTGGGGAAGCGATTGGCAGCTGAGGCAACATTGGCCCGGGGGCGGGGTGCGGAGGCGGTGAAGGTATGTGTGAGGTATCACCTCTTAGATATCCGTACCTAGGGCTAGGCGCACAGGGTCACTATAGCGGGCGGCTCAGCCCCTCTCCCCCCCCTGTGCCGTACCTTCATGGCCAGCAGCTTCCCGGTGAACAGCTCGTAGGCGATGATGGCGAAAGAAAACACATCCACCTGCGAGATCAGGTACGTGCGCATGTATGTATGTATGTATGTATGTATGTATGTATGTATGTATGTATGTATGTATGTATGTATGTATGTATGTATGTATGTATGGTGTGGTGCGGGGTTGACCGGGTAATATGGGTGATAAGAAGCGTGGCGCGAAGGGCCAGTCCAGGGGTGGGGGGAAAAGGGCCGAAGAATCGCGGCACAGGGTTTTGAAGGCGGAGGGGGGCGATGTTGCCAATCCCCCCCCGATGCAGCTATCGCCGTGTAGCTGTTAAGGACGCCACGGGCATAGATACGCATAACACAACAGGATGAGTGTCGTACTATCGTACCTTTTCGTTATAATTCCCGCTCAGCACCAGCTCTGGAGCCATGTATACGAGGCTGCCCACCTGCCGCCGGGAAGTGGTGGTGGTGGTGGTGGTGGTGAGAGGGGTGTGGGTGGGGGAAAGGGGCAACAGGGGAGGGGTGGATCCCCGAGGACGTGTTTCTCCGCCATGTGGGGGGGCACACGTGCGCACACAGGCTATGGAATACACACACATGTAAAACAGGTGATGCCACATCGACAAACAGGATTGTGGGACCATAGATTTCACACCTAGCGAAACCCCTACACCCAGTTCTACAAGCTGCAACGTAGTCAACACGCTGCTCAGCTCAGCGAAGTGCGGCGCAGCACACAAAAGGTGTGGTTGCAGACGGATCGGAGTACTTCACCGCCACGGCCACCACGACGACGTACCTGGCGGGTGGCGTCTGCCATCCGGGCGGCGACGGACGCAACCTTCTCCTGACGATGCGCCGCGTTCGCATGGCGCTTGCCGGAGGAAGCGGCCGGCGCGGGTGCGGAAGCGCGGCTGTGCACCGTCGCTGTCGCCGCGGCGGCGGCGGCAGCGGCGGCAGCGGCGGCGGCATCGTTGCCGCTACCGCCGCCGGCTGCGGCAGGCAACGCCGCGGCGAGGCTGCCCACGTCCATACTCATCCGGTTGTCTTCAGGAACCGTTTTCATGAAGGCAGCCCGCGCAGCGGCACGGGCAGCGGCGGCAGCCAACGGCGGCGGCATGGTAATCGTACTTGCTGCCGTACTTGCTGTGAGCGCCGGCTGCAAGGCCTGCGGAGCCGGGCTAGCAAGCGCCTCCTGCTGCTGTTGTTGCTGTTGCTGTTGCAGGGCAAGTGACATGGACCGCATCAGCATGACGGCCGACGGCGCCGACCCTGCGGTTGACTCGGCGGATGTGGCCGCGGCGGCGGCGGCGGCGGCGGCGGCGCGGACAAACTCCGTAACAGAAAACGGCGCTGACTCCGGCCCCGCCGCCGGCCCTGCCACAGCAGCAACAGCGGGGATGGCTCCGCCATCTGGCGCAACGCCGCCAGGCGCCGGCGCTGGCTCCGCCACCATGGGGTTTGCCGCCGCCGCCGCTGCGCTCTCCAGCGCCATCAGCGCCAGCATCTTTCTGTGTACGCTCTCCTCTAGGCTGGCGGGTGGGACAACGTTAGGCGGCGTCCAACCTAATGGTTGATAATTCTGGGGAGCCGACGGCGGACGGGGATGGGAAGGGCCGCCGCTGGGAGGGAGCAGAAGCGGAGGTGAGGGCGGTGCACCGGCGGCGGCAGCGGCGGCGGCTACAGCCGCGGCCGCCGCCGCCACGGCTGCGTCATTCATCCCCAACAAGTCCGTCGAGCTGCTCCACTTGCTGCCGCCATTGGGAAGCGTGTCGTACCGCTTGTCGTACGCCAGCAGGTACGGCCGCTCCCGCTCCGTGACCTTGCCCTGAGGCGCGATACCCAGCTCCGCCGCTGCTTCCGAGGCCGCACGGAGGCTGTCCCCGGGTGGCAGGCTGCTGGCGGGCCCGGTGGTGCTGCCGCCTTCGTCCGCCAGTACATCCCCCCCTGCCGGCCCTGCTGCCGTTACCGTTACCGTTGTCACATCAGTGGAACAGCACGTGCCGTCGTTGCAGCCGCCACCACTGATGGCACCGTCGGCGGCTGCCGTCGGCGCCACCACGAGGTCGTTCAGCCCGACGCGATGCAGCACCGGCACGCCGCCGCCGCCGCCGCCGCCGCCACCGAGATCGTTGGCGATAGCGATGGTTACGGCGTTTGTCGCCTCAGCGGTTGCGGCCGCCAGGCCCGCCGTTGCCAGCGCGGCGTACCGGGCGCTGGTGCTGCGGTTACCATGCACGCCGGGACGGTAACTTCCGTTACCGTTGCTGCCACCAGCCATCGCGGCGGCGGCGGTGGCGGCCGACTTGTCCCAGTGGGAAGACGAATCTGCGACGGGGGAATAGGCCGTGTGCACGTATGTCCCTACGTATACATGTACGACAACATAGTTATGCCTAAGGAGTCCTTCTCGTATACCCCTGCACTTGTACGCGAGCTGGAAGTTGTGATGGGGGTGCGGTGCTAACAAATGAACACGGCGGGGGAGGAGGGGAGCGACAAGAAGAGGGGAGGGGGGGAGGAGGGAAACAGAGCGCCCGAGGGGGAGGGGAGGTGGTGCTGCTCAACCTGCTGAGCGCCACGGCACTGCTGCCGGCAGCGTAGCTTCATGCTGGCTACTGCAAACACCACTCGCACCCCCAAGCTGCAGTCCTCTCTATCCCACAGCACATGTACGGCATCCCACCAGCACGTACCGTGTGTACCGACCTAATGTACGAGGAGGAATTCGGAAACCAGCTGCCCAGCCCCCCGTGCCGACGAGCCTATACTGCCTCCATGTCCTATGCTCACTGCATAAGTGCCGTACACGCGTCGTACCAATGGTAAAGTTTCCCCGTCGGCGCCGGCCGTCCACTTACCGATGTAAGCGTTACCGCCATAGTACGATGCATCGATGACGCCCCCGCCGTTCGTTGAGAAATCTGCTCGGATGCCGCCGCGCACAGTCCCCCCCGCCTTCACGGAACCCCCGCCGTATCCTCCTCGCGCACCGCCGCCGTACATGCCGTTCCCACGGTACACGCTACCGCCACGTGTGCTCCACTCGTTGGTTACGGCAATCAGCACATCTTCCGTACGGCTGTAGCGGGCACGTTTATGCAACCCGAAGTCCGTAATCTTGGCCTGTTTTGTATTGGGGGAGGGCGCCGCGTGAGAGCAAGAAACACCGAACTGCTAACTGCTTTATCGGAGGAGGGAGCGGTGTGTGCACGTGTGCGCTCTTTTATAATGAGCTGAGCCGGGGGCCTTCTGTACATGTGTATGTATGTTTGTGTCCGTGGGGTGGGCTGTGTAGGAAGGTATCGGTTGAGGAGGGGAGGGGGATCCCGGGAGACGCTGTCATTGCCATACACACACACGCACTCGCACCTCCCCTCCCCCTCCCCCTGCCCCCTTACACACGCACACCACTCGGCCACCGGGATTGGCACCCTTTCCTGCAGCAATACTCCATTTGCCGTTACACGCACCGAACATACATACGAACACACACATACAAACACATACCCCCATGCGCACCTCCCTGACCCCCCTTTCGTTTCCCCTCACTCACCACCCGCCCATCTACCGGGCCCCCACTCAGCATGACGTTCTCGGGTTTGAGGTCCCGGTGGATGACCATGGGCCGACACGTCTCATGCAGGTAGGCACACGCGGCGGCTATGTGGGTGCACCAGCGGAGCGCGTCGACACGTGAGTAGGCGGGACTGCGACTGGTCATCTGGGGTGTTAGGGTTTGGAGGGAGGAGGGGGTGGAGGAGGGGGTGGGTTTTTCAATAATTTTAATAAAACTTGCAACCAATCCAATCATCAGCAATCTCTGGAGGTGGAGTGAAAAAAGAAAGACGCACATACATACTTACATACACACATGAATGTGCACTCTGCATTCTCCCTCCCGGAGCGCCACGTACCCCCCCCCACCTGGCGCAGCAGCATCATGCGCAGATCCCCCCCCTGGAGAGCCTCCATCACCACATAGGCGCTGTTACGCAGGGACTCCAGGGAGCTCAGGTCGTGGGCGCCCAGACCGTGAATGGAAACAATATTGCTGCGGAGGAAGGGGGGAGGTGCGCCGTCCACCAAGGATATGTACGACATCAATTCATACGAAATTCCCGAACCTACTGAAGATTGTCTTTGCTCACAGTAACGACCTGGTGAAGTTTAGAATTCATACTTTTCCCTACGCACAATTGGAAAACATGGTTGGATACCGTGGCCGGGGCAGTGCCGGCCTCAGACAGACTTCACCTTCCTATTTGCATTGCTTTCGCTTCAGAAGGGGTCCCCGGTGGGGGGGGGGTAAGACGAACCACCATGAACCGCGGGGAGGGGAGGTATTGGGTTCGTGGAGGCGTGGGTTCGAGTTTCCCCCTCCTCGGAGAAGCCGGCAGTGTCGGCCCTTAACTGATCCGCAACTTTGAGGCCCCGGGCGGGGTCCACGACCAGCCGGCCGGCAGGGGGAGCCGCAATACGCTCAGCTGAAGCGCTTCGTTGGCCATTAGATATTCTAATTGAATTCCACGTAAGAGTTTGTACAAGTGCCTGTGTAACACTTCATGCATTTTGGAATGCTGGAGGAAAGGGTTCGAATGCATGAAGTGGTGTGGGGCCGGGCGACTGCTGGCCCCGGCAATATCTCAGCCAGCAGTCAGTGTTATTCCGGTAGTGGTAGTAGTAGTAGTAGTAGTAGTAGTAGTAGTAGTAGTAGTAGTAGTAGTAGTAGTAGTAGTAGTAGTGCTAGTAGTAGTGGTTTTGCCACTACGGCGCGTGGTCGTAGGGGAGGGGGAGGAGGAGGGCGGCAGGGCGGCCCCATGAAGATAAAAACAAGGCTCGGCACCCCGCCTCCTAGAAGGAAAACCCCCTGACCCCACACGGCCCCGTCAAACAAGGGCATCAGGAAGAGCGCCCCTGGGGCCCCACCCACCGACACCCTCCATCGAGATACAGCCACGTTCCCTACAACACACACATACATACACACATACACGCACAGACAGACAACTCTAACTTTACCCCTCCCAGCACGCAGACAAGGTGCAGTATGGTGGTATGGACGGAGGTGGAGGTGGAGGAAGAGGCGGACGTGGAGGTGGTGATGTGACTCACGGGTGGTGGAGCTTGCGAACCAGGTTGGCCTGCGGGGGGGGGGGTCGGGGGGGGAGAGAGACCAGTAGGGGCCCTGGTTTGGAGGACATGCAAATGGCGGCGGGGCGTGTGAATGGAGCGGAGTGGAGTGGAAAGCACTGCTTTAAAATGTGGCAGTGAAGTGAGGGTTGGCTCGTAAAGCGCTGTGCGCGGGAGGATCTTTTTGTCCAAATAATTCCTCGTCCCCTCTCCCTTTCTTTGGCTCCTCGTCCACTTCCCTCCCTAACACAACACAACACACAATAACACCAAACCCCACCTCCATGTACGGGCCTCTTCCCCCCTTCCCCCCCTCCCCACCTCCAACAGGAACCTCCGGAGGTCCTCCAGGTCCGACAGCACCTGCGGCTTGAGGGACTTGACAGCCACAGTAAGAGAGGGGCCGCCGGGAACCATCTCCAGGCTGCAAGGAGGGGAGGGGAACGAGGAATTATTTGCACCCCCCCAACCCCACCCCGCGACTGGCGCCACCAACCACCCCGCAAACCCAAACCCATGTGAGGCCAAGGTCCGACAGGCCAGTGGGCTCTACACCAGGCCCAGGGCCCATCCTACTCCAATGCCCGCCACCGCCGCAATCAACAACCGCTTCACCACCTTCCCCCCTCTAGCCGCAACCCTTCCACACAAAACACACACGCACTCCAGTCAATATCTACCCCCACCACCGCCACCACCACCATTACCCGTTACCACCACTACTACGCTGGTGAGTGAACCCCTCCGTGTGTGTATAGCTGCTGTCGTGTGTGCGCATTCACCTCCTCGCCAGTTCCCCCCCCCCCGGCTATCAGGCCATTAAAACACACCCGCCCGCCCTCTCACCCGCAGCTCTGTACGGTAGCGAAAGCTCCCGTACCGAATGTGCCCAACTTGGTCAGGCGCTCCGGGGGAATGAACAGTTCACCGAGGAGCTCCTAGGGTATGGGTGGGGGGTATGGGTGGGTGTACGGTTGAAGGATGTTTACGGCAGGAAAAGCAGGGTGCGGGGATGAGCGTGCGGGGTTAGGGTAAGTACCCAGTCGTCTAACCTCCCTTCCTCCCGCTCCTGACCCGCCTCCTCGACGGCGTTGAAGACAAACCTCCTCTTCCTCCTCCTCACCACCACCACCACCACCTTCACCTTCCCGCCATATGGAGGCCGTCGCTCCCCTCATCCTCCCTCCCCTCCTTTAACACAGCAACTCTCCAAACTCCCAACTGATCAACCGAAGCTACATTCAAACCAACCATGCACAAACATCCACTCCCGAATTCCCCCCATCATCACTCCA
>NW_003307654.1:71264-79412 GCF_000143455.1 Volvox carteri f. nagariensis | reverse complement strand
ATCCCCCTTGTAACGGGGCCCGGGCGGGGAAGTTGTACTACAGAAACGTGCCGTACCCGCGCGCCCCCTGGGCGAGTGGGGTGGGGGTCGACCACGAGGTGGTGACAAGAATGAGTGTGTTTGAAGACGTCAGCCCACCATCAGCACCCCTCCTTCTCCTCCTCCTGCTGCCATTTCATCCTGCCCCGCCCCGCTAACTGAGCCAGTCACTTCCAGCCATCTCCAAATGCCCTCAGAGCCCATACAGAAGGACACGCGGCGAGGACATCACCACACCATAAAACACATTCCCTACCCCCCATTACCCCCCCTTGCTCTCCCCTGCTCTCCTACCCCTGTCGTACCCACCAGGCAGCACCCCGCCAGCACCCGGACCAGTTGCTAGACACCCAGAGCCCCCAGTCGGCCCCGCAGCGGAGTCTTCGCCCGGGCCCTCCTGTAGCTGATGACGCTGCTGCTGCTGCCCCTCCCCCTCATGCTGTTGCTGCTGCTGCTGCCGGCCACTGGCCGATTCGAGTTTTCGCTGTTCCTCCTTCTCCTCCACCTGATTCATTTTGTACGCACTTCCTGGAGGTATTTTTGTTGCTTCTGGGCCCAAGTCACTAGCGGCAGTAGCCGGACCCATCCCAGGAGCATAGACCCCCGCCGCGGGTCCCGCTCCCGCTCCCCCTCGGGGGCTCAGGGCCGAGGGAGCAGGCAGGTCGGGAGTGGCCGGGCCAGATACACGCTTGGCTGTGTTCTGCTGCTGCTGCTGCTGCTGCTGCTGTCCATGTTGTTGTTGTTGTTGTTGTTGTTGCTGCTGCTGCTGTTGCTGCTGCTCGTGAGAGCCATCTGTCTGGCCGTCTGCTGCTGCTGCTGCTGCAGCTGCTCCTGCAGGTGGTGGTGGTGGGAGAGTGGCTTGCTGGAGTTTGCGTTGCTGCTTGTCCCTGTCGGATTCCACCTGGGGTCACCGGGGCGGGTGGGTAAGGTTGCGAACGGAGGGGATACCAATGTACGGCAGGGCGGAAAGCGTACAGCGGTGGAGCCGGTTGATGAATCAGAATTGCTCTGCAGGAGGCGTCGTGGCGGCGCTCATTTCGTTGAGTGTGCGTCGGCTAGGTTACATGCATTCATAACGATGTGAACCTTTAGACTACCGCAAGTTCATCGGAGAGGGAGGTTAGAAGTACCTCATCCTTAAGGCTGAATAGTTAGGGAGCCCAAGCACCTGCTTATCTGTTGGCGGCTAACTAGGGAACTAAAATGTCGGACCGCCGTACGTTTTACTTTATGGGTCGCGTTTGCAGAGAATTTTCATTTGGAAGTTCACGCACCAGGATGTCGAATAAGAGGGTAGGACTCCGTTTGAAATGCTGGCCCGGTATGGCAGCAGCCTTCTCGGTCGATTTGGCCACTCCCGGACTTGTTGACGCCGGCATGCCCTCTTGTGGTAACATCTAAGTCCTTAGTGTTGTGATGAAGGTATGCTGTTATCTTGTTGACTTTTAGTAAAGGAGCGCAAATACAAAATCGTTGGCTGACATTCAGCAGCCCTAATAGGGACGGCGTATTCGCGTTCCGCAAGATGGTTTCAACAAAGATAACATTATAGTAGGGACTCGCAATCACTGCCAAGGGCACCAGCGCCCCTACCGGAAGGGTCACTTTGGCCCGCCGTACGCGGATTGGTCTATCCAGATAGTCGAGAATCTAGGAGCACAGCTGTCGTGGCATGTCCCTGTGCAGTTGCAGCTTTAGGATGGTTTGCTCTGGGAAGTGGAAGTTTGCTGCGGCATTAGCTGCTGCAGATCTCCTCCCACAACGTACAGTAGGAAATCTCATTTGAAATATCCAAGCTGTAATGCCAATATATCAACTTGCTCTGTCCCACTCATTATCTATCTGCAAGCCATGCTTGTAGAATGCTTACTGTCTGTCGTCAGGAGGTCAATAGTTTATAGTCACGCCCGATAAATGGTAGAGCGGCAAGGGTGAAAGGTGACTATATGACTCTTCGTTGAACGTGATGTGTTAACTGCAGAACAACACCTGTACTTTGAGCAACAGATTAAGGCAACAAAGGGGCGAAGTAAGGACAACCCCCCAACACATGCCGGCGTATGCACGGTCAGGCATGAACAATCCCTTTCATATGTGACCCGAGCTCACCCTACAGAAATAAAAGCACCAAAAAAGCTTACCCCGGTGCCCACAAACCCAACCGCGCTCACACGCTGTACAGAGGCTATCCATCCCGTATTTGGTGGCGCCACGTACGACATGCACACCTCTCCCGTACATAGTAGCTGAGCACCGTGCAAAAGGGTTTCTGTGCTTCAGTGCTGCTGCGCCGCGGTCCTCCACAGACCTCATAAGCCATAAACGTATCCACCAACCAGAAAGCATTTCAGCAGGCTTTACCCCGAAGGACCGGCTATAGTCATCTGTATCATATCACGCCATTTCACACCGCGCATACCATGCCCGCCTCATGCTCCCACACGAGTCATCCGTCACATTCCTTCTTCTTCCTCCTGCTACATAGCCCTACACACATCACACACGGTATTATCATCTCCCGCAAAGAAAGCAGGGAGTCTCCGCCTGAAAGGATTATTCCACCGTCACCCCCCATTTCCCCTTTCCCCTTTAGAAAGCGCCAAATCGGACCCGCCCGCCCCCCCTTCGCTTTAGTTGTTGTCAGTCGTCAGCCCCGTCACCCCGTTAGCGGCCCCGGTGGTGTCAGCGGAACCGCTGATTTCTTCCCTGCCACTGCCACTGCCCTGCCCTAGCCCCCACCCAGCCCCCAATCCGGTTCAGGCCCCGCCACCGCCGTCGGCGGCTGCGGCGCCGCCAGTCCTATGTCGTACACGGCAATGCGCATCTCCGGGAACAGCTCCGTCAGTGGTGGCGGTGACGGCGGCGGTGTGGGCACATTTGGCTCCCGCACCTCGCGGCAGTCCAAGCCACACAACGCCAGCTCAGAGAAAAACTAAACGAGGGGTCGAGGGGGAAAACGGAGAGGGATGGGCTCGCGGATGTCAAGTCGGTGATGACCCCCGAGAGGAGGAAGTGGGGAAGGGGAAGACGAACCACGTGAACGAGTGAAGCTGATGTCAAGGACAATAACTAACCAGTCGCGACGTGTGAAGGAGGAGTCCTCGCGGTGATGTAATCGCGACGATAGCGGAAAACTACCTACCTAGCTGCTAAGACTAAAATAAAAAGAGCGGAAAGAAAGCAGAAAAAAACATCCGCACTATTCTAAAGGTAAATGTAAAGTCGGTGAAGAGAAAAAAAAACACCGTAAGCTGACGTGAGTTGAAAGAGGAAGACGTGAAATAAGCTGGAAAAACTTTATACGCTGGCCTGGCGGCGGACGGGAGGAAGGGGGTTGCCCGCCTGGGGTTGCGGCAGAGGCATGTATGGTGGTGAAGGGAGGCGCCAGGCCCAAGCGTGCAGTATTTCGTGCAACCTTAGCTTCTTACCGTTACCATACACTACCTCCCAAGAAACCCAAAGTTCAGCTGTAGCTGCGGCGGCGTTCGAGTCCGGGGATGGGAGCTTAGTCGTTTTCCCCTCGTGCGTGTGTATTGGGGGGAAGTAGCCATAAGGGACGTCTGAGAAGCCCGAGATTGGACACTGTACGACAGTACAGGGTTAGCCATACGGGGTGTACCTTCACCCCTAGTCCTCCACAGGCCTCTTCTTTATTCCTTCCCCTCTCCCCGGCCCCCACCCGCTTACGCGGCGCAACTACCGCTATAGCGGGTAGAGCCACCGCTACTAGCACGTTGCACCGGCCGGCACGTTCTGGAGGGCCCGCTGTAAATGACCCAATGCAAGAGTTCAGGCCCAACCTGGCAACCGGCATGTAGCGGGGAAGGAAGATGTGAAGCCTCTTCCCCAGGTGGCTCGTTCTGTGCCAGGGTTGTGGCAAGTGCTCTGCGTCAGTCGCTCTCGGTCGTTCATACATCCGTACCTGCATGTCGTGCGTGTCGAAGCGGTGCTTCGTATGGCAGTACAGAATACGGGTATCTGGACCGGCCAACGCGCGCATGACCTACAGTAAGGAGCGAGGGCGGCCGCGAGGGGGCGGAGGGGTGTGAGACCTGACGGGCCATCATGGGGTCATTCACCACCCGGGATTGCAATGTAGGGCCCCCGGTACTCGCGGCTGCATCCAGGGAGGATGCGGGCCCTTGTGGGTCTGGGGAGGGAGGGGGAGAAGGGGGGGAGGGGGGCGGGGGGAAGGAGGAAGGGGAAAAGGGCGCAGCGAACCAACCCGGCAGTGATCTCAACCACCCATCGAGAACCCTCAAGCCCACCCACTAACGCTCGCCACCCAGCCATCCCCTCAGGCACCACATCGGGTCAACTCATCCCCCCTTTGGCCCCCTCACCCTGGGCAGGCACTCGGCCCCCACGGAGTTGTAGACCAGGTCGCTGCCCAGGATCAGGTCCCACTGCAGGGCATGCAAACAACAGCCACCACCGCCACCGCCACTGCCACTGCCGCCAGCAGCACTAGCACTAGCACTAGCAATGCCCTCACCGCAACAGTAGCTACCCGCAGCATCACGGCTGGCAGCTCCACCTCGGTTGACATATCCTGCAACAACCCCATTCCCACCAGATGTCCCACCACCACCACCACCAGCAGTAGCAACACCCTCCGACCATGTCTCCTGATCTGGGCCCCCTTCCCTGGGTGTCGACTGGGAATTGAGATCCAGATCCAGATCCAGCCGGTCCTGGTCCTGGACCTGCAGAAGAGGGCGCTGGAAGTCGTCCGTAGAGCCGGCTCGCTGAGCCCGGTCGTAGTACTGCCTCCAGTCACATGGCTCCGCCCTGACCACCCGCATTCCCGGTAGGTGCGTGTTGAGGGCCAGGTTGTGTCTCAACCAGTCCAGACCGCGCCCCTCCTCCTGCTCGGTAAGGACCACCTGGGTGGTGACCCCCGGGGGGAGAGACGGGGGAGGCAGGGAGAGCTAGGTGAAGGAAAGATGCACTGATCACACGCACACACCCTCCCCTCCCCCTCCTCGCCCCTCCCCTCCTCGCCCCTCACCACTTCAGCGGCAGGCAGGTTCCGCGCCAGGGTCATGCCCAGCCAGCCCAGACCCGCACCCAGCTCCAGAACCTTCAACCCCGGCCGGAACAGCCCCAGGTCGGGGCCCACCTCCTCCAGGAAGGAGCACAGCCTGGCAGGTGGGGTGGAGGCATTTGCGGTGAAGCGCGGTGGCGGAAGGGGTATCCCGAGACACGGCCAGGGAGATTGGGGTCGGATTGGATGGATAGGGACAGGTAGGATAGCTAGGTGGTGCGGGGTGTGTGCGTGGGTGTGTGCGTGGGTGTGTGCGTGGGATCGGGGGGAAAGGGCGGCGCAGAGGGGAGAGGAAGGGTGGGATGCAGAGGGACCGGGCGGCAGGAATGGGGGAGGAGAAGAGGGTGTTGCCAATGTAGAGGATGGGGGTGTTACCTGCGAGCTGCGTTCCATACACGGCCGCCGGTGGTGGTTAGGGCGGCGTGCTCCGTCCTGATGTCGTAGACCCAGGGTCGGCTCATTGCGGGTGGGATCTACGGTTTCATGACTGTCAGTTACTTGAATCCGTAAGCTGCTCTAAAAGGAATTACCTTGACATCATTATGAGCTAAGGCAGCCGACAAGTACTCAGCATTTCTCTATTGGTCCTTATCGACAGTTCACCATCCTGGAAATAACTGGTATGAAATAACTAATTTGGTGTCGGGGCTTATCTTAGGATAGGAACACCGGATGACGATGTTATGTGCCAGCCTGACTAACCGCAAACGAATTGCCGATCAAACTTCTGGAGCTTTTTCATATGAATCACCTAGTTTTCAGTGCTTAAACTACATAAATTTATTGTCTTTCTGCCTGTCAGGCTTGCCTTCTCTACGCTCTTTGTTGTTGTAAACACTGTGTTAGCCGTCCTTGAAATATCCCCTGCAAATCGTACTTAAAAACGCATGTGTTTCATTTTCGGCACGCTAGGCAAGGAGTTTCAACAGGGCCGTTGCTACGATGGTCACCTGCAACTGTCTCTACGACGAAATGTAGGACACCGTGGCCTGAGTCCATATGCCTTCAATGCGAGAAGTGAAGTATTATGCTTCCTACAAACATTTTGCGCGCTCCTGTTGGTGTTTACAGACCAGCACCTCTACAAAATAATTGGAAGCGCCTGGTCCTCCAAGCGGGCACTTTGACCAGCATGGTTTTACCAATAATCGCGATAACATATTACTTTCGTGATAAATTTTTCACTGCAACGTCTGGACTGGATTTAGCACAGTACAATTTCTGCTAGGCAACACTGTTGCAAAGTCATCATCTTGAAATGATCTCGCCACGCAGAATAGGTAAACTAGTAGCTTTTTTTCTGAGCCTAAATCTTTTGGCGCTGGACAGCAACGCTCTAGCGCATCGGGATGCAAAAACTGCCAGGAACGCTTCCCGCCGCAAGGAGCTGGATCTTCCACGGCGCCTCAATGGCAAGCGGCTGCTGTCGATGCATGGGGATGTGGGTTCTCTCGCCCTGACCACAGCGACCCACCCGGACGTTGGCCTCGACCACCTCTTCCAACCGCTCAAACTGGACTGCCATCCCGACTGCGTCAAGCGAGGGAACTGCAACGCCGAGGAGGGCCGTTGCGAGTGGGTATGGGACTGGGTTCTTGCCTAATGGAAGAGGGAAAGGAGAGGTTGCACAACGGGACAAAGGGGGGTCAGCCAGCACAACGAACGGGTTCCTAAAGCCTTGGATTCAGCGCCAAGCCCCCTCTGCACCGCATGTCTGCCGTCCTCAAAGCTGCTGGAGCCCCTGGGTATCGCAATCCGCCAAGACTGGATGAAGGCCACGTGTGGTGTGTGTTTTGCACGCGCGTGGCTGCTATGGCGTCAGGGGGGTGTTCAGAGGGAAAGCACACGTGTACGGCGTTACGGCCATCCATGACCCTGGATGGATGGGTGGCACGGAGTGTGGTGGTGGGGGCCGGCCGGGGGAAATGCTCCTCCTCCCCTTTCCGCCTTACTCGCCTGTTGGTTCGCTGGACTCCAATGTCGGCATATAGTTGACCCCCTTAGTTCTTCCTGCACCATTATACAGACAGACAGACAGACACACACACACACACTCAAGCTTCCCTTTTTCCACACCATCCTGCCTGCCGACGTTTCCTTCCGCATGCTTGCCTGACGCTGGCCGTCACTTGCCTTTGCCGACGAAACCCCGCCCCGCTGTCGCTCATGATCAACCCCCCACACGCCCCGCCGGCGCAGATGTCCGTTCGGCTATACAGGTAGGGGCTGGCTGGTGAAGGCAGGGGGGGGCTGAGCGGCATTGGGTTGCATTGAGTGATGGCGTGGGGGGGGGGTAAGGGAACGGTGCTTGTGAAGCCAAGGAACAGGAGGGGTTGTGCCTAAACTACCGAGGCCCAAGATGTTTCCTGTAATCGGCCCTTGCTCCGAAGCCTCTTCCGGGCCCCCCGTTCGTGGTTCGTCTTTCCCCCTTTCTCACTCCGAACCACTAACCGCTTGTAGGGGTTCTAGGCCCCCTTCCCCCCGCCCCCATCCCGCCGCACCCCTGCAACCCATGTCCTCTCTCCCCCCGTCCCACCCCGCCGCCTGGCGCTGTTTGAGACTCACTGGACCAGCAGCAGCTCGGACTTTGGACGTTTGTTTATAATTGGTCCTTTTGCGCCTCCCCCTTCCCCCGCTCCCCATCCCCCCGATCCCCCTCCCCCTTGTGCGCACACGCACACCCCTCTCTCCCTCAGGCCCCACCTGCGAGGAGCCCCTCCTGTCCGGCTGCCAGCGGGGCCCCGGTCTGGAGCCCTTCTTCGGAGTGCTGGTCTCCAGGAACTGCGAGTGCCTCAGGCAGGCGAACAGATTCTTTGGGTGCTCGCCAAATGTACGGAGGGTTTGGGGGGAGGGGGCCTGAGGTGTCGGGACCTCGGGGGTCCCGAGGGGTAGAGGGGTGTGGCGGAAGAGGAAAGGAAAGGAACGGAACGGCGCCCTCTAACTCACGTGGGATGTAAGGGGAAAGAGAGAAAGGGGAAAGAGGCACCTGGCCTGCGGCTGTTACCAACCCTAACACAAATTCTTTTGGCCCCCTATCCCCTCCGCCACCAACACCCCCACCA